>NC_079447.1:19326468-19423968 GCF_903798145.1 Danio aesculapii | reverse complement strand
GGTAGAGTTTAAAGTCAATTTATAGAGCTAAGAGTATGTTATTGCACAGTTATGATACTGTACTTCAAAAGAGATCAGTTTATTTTAGTCAAAATCAGTTTCAAAATTATAGATAGAATAAAGAACTGTTTGAATTAGGGATGTACTGATAGGATTAAAAAGTTTTTTTTAGAGTGATACTGATTTTTATGTCCGCGTGAACCAGTCGTTGCTGAGGTCTTTGTTTCAGTATGTTAATTTAACTCCAACTGAAATTGAATATTAAGTAGGGGGCGTGGCTTTCTCTTTTTCTCTTTTCCTTATTGGCTTATAGCAAACTAATGGTAAGAAGGGTGTGGTTAATAATATTGTTATGGCTGAAACCGTCAAACTGACATCAATAGAGAAGAACTGCCACTCATATGCTAAAGCAAATGGTTAGACTTTGATTAAAGATTACCAAAACAAACTTTTTGTCACTTTGTTCACCTAAAAAATAACAATGTGCACATAATTTTTCACACAGATTTTAACGAAAAAACCTTTGGCTGATACCGATACCCTTACCGATTTTTTTTTTTTTTTTTTTTTTTTTTTTTTTTTTTTTTTTCAATAACTTACAGTACTAGCTAGTTTTTTAAATCTCTTCATTAAATATGTTTTTATTGAGTTTTATTCAACTTTTCAACATTTTAAGAGAGGTACAAGTTAAGATAAAGAAATTACACTTTAACAGTCTTCACAGGTGATGTTTCTGTTCAGTATTTCTTTTAAGAGCAGTAACTTTTATTTGACATATGATTGAACATCCTTATTTAATAAACTTAACAAATAAAGCCAATGCTGGGGCTGTATGTAAATTATATATATATATATATATATATATATATATATATATATATATATATATATATATATATATATATATATATATATATATATATAATTTTCCCTATGTAATTAACAAGCCGATATGATTGCCGACATGCTGAAGGCTTTAAATAAATGAAATTTTGGCCAATAAATATCAGTGACCTGTACACCACTGCATCTTTATTTTCAATAATAAAAATGCAACTGCAAAAATTATTTTTAGAATATTTTTATGTCCACGAAGAAGGCACAGCTCACATTTCCTTTATTTTAAAGATGAAAATGAGGACATTTAACCATGCTAAGTTGGAGATACTAATGTCATTTAAATGGGCTTGTGTTATGCATAATGCATGTTCTTCATGTCTTTGATTTTTGTCATCTATTTGCATCATTTTATGAATAATAAGGCACTGACTTTTAAATGAACCATGTTGCTGTGTTATTTCCCCCTCTTTACCGGTTTAGATTTGACACCGTTGAATTAATACTGTTTGATCATCTTGTTGTGTTCGCATTAAAAATCACAACTCAAGTGCTGGGTTGGGGGCTTAAGAGTTTTCTTTAAGCTGTTCTGAAGCCCATTTCTTGTCATTTTCCCAGACTGACACAAAGTTATATATTAGCATTTGGTTTAGCTCATCTTTAGGATACTTTGAAAAGATTGATATTTATTTATTTACAATGGTTTGTGTTTTAGTAGTCAAATAAGCATGTTTTATAGCATTTTGAAATGTACACAATTTAATAACCTTTTATTGAAAGATTATAATAAATGTTTTTGTTTTATTTATTTATTTATTTATTTATTTATTTATTTATTTATTTATTTATTTATTTATTTATTTATTTAAATCTATAATTATATTCCTTTGCGGACAGTATTTGTGCATTTATTCTATTTGACTTGTTTAATAACAGTTTAATAATCAAAAAGCTAGTTTACTCATTACTTTTTTATATTTTTTCATTATTTTGTAACAGTCAATATCCCTGTGACAAAAAAAAAATGTTTTGTGTATTGTTTTTTTCTGGATTTATGGTTTATATTGCATAAATTAATAAAAAAATGCTGATAATCAAATGATAAAATAACTGTTTAAATGTAGTTATAACAAGAATAAAGAACATAATAAAAGCATAATAAAGTTTTTGGTAAACAAATCGCTGCACAACAGTATTTTACAAAGAAAATTAAAGCAAACAACTCAAGATTATTACTTCTTTTCTATTTTTAGAAGTGTTTTATGATAGTATTTAATGTATTTCTATCACAAATCTAAAATGAAAGTCATAGAGCTCTACATAGGCTTAGACAGAAAATGTATTCTCTGTCATATTATTTGTGTGATAGACAGTTGAAGTCAGAATTATTAGCCCCCTGTTTATTTTTTCCCCAATTTCTGTTTAACGGAGAGAAGATATTATCAACACATTTCCAGACATAATAGTTTTAATAACTCATTTCTAATAACTGATTTATTTTATCTTTGCCATGATGACAGTAAATAATATTTGACTAGATATTTTCTAGATATTTGACTAGATATTCTATACAGATGTTCTATACATCTTAAAGTGACATTTAAAGGCTTAACTAGGTTAATTAGGTTAACTAGACAGATTAGGGTTAGGCAAATTATTGTATAACAATGGTTTGTCCTAAAGACTATCAAAAAATATATATAGCTTAAAGTGGCTAATAATTTTGACCTTAAAATGTTTTAAAAAAAATTTAAAACTGCTTTTATTCTAGCCGAAATAAAACAAACAAGAATTTCCTCAGAAGAAAACAAATATTATCAGACATACTGTGAAAATGTCCTTGCTCTGTTAAACATCATTTGGGAAATGTAAAAAAAAAAAAAAAAAAAAAAAAAGTCAAAGGGGGGCTAATAATTCTGACTTCAGCTTTATAACACAATATTTTAGTCAAGACAAATAAAAACCAAACAAAACAATGCGAATGTTAGTGATTTTTCTAGTACATTTTTCTATACAAGAAAAAAAAGTGCTGTCCCAGCCTGCAGAGCATATTGTGAGTTTTTATTTTTATATTTTAAGACATTTAGCTTAACAATTGCTCGTTAGATGACATTAGCTACGTTGTTCGTGTTTCATCCACACAGCTCACCTATACAGGAAAGCGCAGAGCATTAGCAGTCTTCAGTAATGGTTTCTCAACGGCTCATTAGGAGGACGCGAGCGGCGGACGAACACTATGCAGGTGTAGGTGTCATCCCTCTTAGATTGCAAGCTAACAGCATGTGAGAGCGAGGGAGATAATGAATGCTTTCACACTTTACCTTGAAAACTGACCAAACGGCCCTCGCGCCAATTAAGAGCTTGTTTTTGACTGGAGTGGCCATTATCAAACCTGACCTTCCAATTATTTTTCTGAATTTCCCCGGCGATTCGTCACCTCGCCGTGGCCTCTAGCCAAGCAGGCTTGGATGAAGATGGTCCTGGAATGGGTAATAGGGCTTCACGACCATCCATGGGCCTGGAGACACCTTTACCACAGCTGAGATATGGCTCTCCTTCACCCTCTCACCTTCTCCTCTCCTTCCCTTCTTCCTCTTTTCTCATTTTAATGACTACTTTTCTCCCTGAGCGTGTCTGCTTTTTCTCTCTGGCTTCGGTGTTTATTTATTTATTTAGTTATTATTTTTTTGAATTAACTAGCTGTCTGCTGCTCGCTCCGCCTGTTGAAACTTTCACTTTTTTTAAGTTGAGCATCTCATCCCGAAGCTACAAACAGCTGCAAGATTTGTCATAGAGAGGATGTTCTATACCAGTTTTGAAGTTTGTGCAATCTGCTGTAGACTTTTACATTGATACAGTATTTGAAGGTAATTCAATCTGCTGTTTCAGTTCACAGCAGTGTACTGTTATGCAATGAGTGATTGCAAAGCTACTTTGTGCCGTGTCTGCTCCTAATAGGAAAACCATAATATACTAAAAAGGTTTAGTAGTAATAAATGAAGTGAATTATTTAATGTGTATAAATATTTAATTATATATAATTAGACTAAATATAATTGATAATTTTTATTTTAAATAATATTAACAATAATAATAATAATAATAACAGAAATAAAAAATAATAGTTATAATAATAATAATATTTTATTAATATTATTAATATTATTATTGTTATTATTATTATTATTATTATTATTATTATTATTATTATTATTATTGTAGGTTTTATTATTGTTATTATTTTACAGCTTTAATAATTTAACTTAAACTTTAAAGTAAAAAAATAAAATAAAATAATAGTAATAATAATAATAATAATTATTATTATTATTATTATTTTACAGCTTTAATAATTTAACCTAAACTTTAAAGTAGAAATAATAATATTAATAATAATAGTAATAACAATAATAATAGCAGTAATAATAATAATAATAATAATAATGATAATAGCTATATAATACAACAACAACAACAACAACAGTAATAAAAATAATATTAATGATAATTATTTTTTTTTACTTTAAAGTTTTTTAAATTAAATAATTAAAGCTGTAAAATACTAATTATTATTGTAGATTTTATTATTGTTATTATTATACAGCTTTAATAATTTAACTTAACTTTAAAGTTGAATTATTATTATTATTATTATTATTATCATAATTATTATTATTATACAGCTTTAAATAAATATTTGTGAGTGATATATGCATTTAAATGAAATAATAAACTGACTAGTTGAGGTTTCATGAAGTCAAGCTAATATGAGATGCTTATTAAAATTTACTATTATTTATATTTGTTTTTTAAGTTACACTTTATTTTGAGGGTCCGTTTGTTGAATTTAAGTTACATTTCATTTACATGCCAACTAATTCTCATTAGATTATAAATAGAATGTTAGGTTGGGTTAGGGTTAGTGTAAGTTGACATGTACTTGCAAAGTTTCTTATAGTCAGTTAAATGTTTGTTAAAAGAGCAGTATTAACAGATATAAAGCAGACAGTATACTAATACTCAACTGGATCATCAAAATAAAGTGTTACTGTTTTTTATATTTAAAAAATATTATAATAAATAATAATCAATGCTATTAATTATCTCAAAAAAGACTAAGAATAAGAAGAGTATTTTAATCAACATATCAAGACTTATTTTTGGGATGAATGGACGGTTGGACGGACAGATGGATGCACAGGTGGCCTGAGAGTTTAACCAAAATATCAAAACAAAAAAGTTAATTTCTAAGCCAACTAATGTTCAAATTCTCTTAATGTGACAAAACATATTTCATTTGATAACCAGCAAAAGGGTTGACATTGACACTGAGCCGGTGTAGCAGCTCAGCACATTGCTTAGAAAGTGTAATCAGCAAGCTAATCAGACTATATTCAGAACGTTCTTTAATCACTATTCAAAGGAGCATGACATCCTGACATCGACATGAATAGGATCAGTGAGAAGTTATGTATATTTAACTATATGAGATCTGTTAAATTATATATGTCTAAATGCACATGTATTTTTTTTAAATCCCATTGGCTGCTCATGCATTTTCTATTAGGTGCAGGTTAGTCTCTGCAATCAAATATTAAAGATACTTAATTTCCAAAGACTCTTCTTTTGCTCTGTCCTTGCTGACACCACAGCCGTGAGACTGGCTCCATGGCGGAGTTTCATCTTTCAGAGGATGCTCTGGTGTCAACAGCTCATTGATCATGGCTTTTCACAACAGGCCAATGTCATCACCTTCTTCATCAGGCTTGAGCGCTGTGTCACCAGTAAAGCATGCCTTTCCTATCATTTCCCATTTTGTTTTAATTATTTTATTTTATTTTATTTTGTTTTGTTTTGTTTTATTTTATTTTATTTTATTTTATTTTATTTTATTTTATTTTGTTTTATTTTGTTTTGTTTTATTTTGTTTTATTTTATTTTATTTTATTTTATTTTATTTTATTTTATTTTATTTTGTTTTGTTTTGTTTTGTTTTGTTTTGTTTTGTTTTGTTTTGTTTTGTTTTGTTTTGTTTTTATTAGAATCACTGCAAAGGTTTACCATAACAGAGAGCGTAAAAGTTGTCTGCATTTGTTTTTAAGGACTGTGAACATTTCATGAGAGTTTAAACCGTTAAGGCACAAGAAATTGGATCATTTGTGACTTTAAAGTTTAAAATCAAAGATTAATTTCTTTAACTTTAATAAAGATTAATTCATATTAACTAACAATGATAATGCAGTGCTATTTTATGTTTATTTTTTGTACCTGAATACTGTTAGACCACAGGAAACCATAAAGCACAGTTATTTTTTCATTTTTATCTTTAATCCGCTGTATTTATCTATGCTTGTAATTGTTTATTATTTTTTATACATGGTTCACTCCCCTAGAAAATCACCCCAATCAATCTGAAATTAAGAATTCTTTCCAAACAGAGCTATTCAGCTCATCTGGTGGAATTTTATTAATAACACAATATATATCAGAGAAAACGAAATATCGCTTCCGCATGTCTTGCAACCCTAATACAATAATTAAGTTATGTTCAAGTAACCAGATTGAGATTATTTGAGCTTTGTCAGATTGTGTTATCCTGAAGTAACCTTCATAAAATAAGAAAGTCATATAGGAACAGAAGTGGTCAGCAACAATACTTGGATAGAATGTAGAGTTTTAAGAAAGCTGTTGACACTGATGAGTGTGCCAAGAAGAAATGTGCCGTTATATTTATATATTTATAAAGCATTTTCACAAGACATTTTCACTTTTTTTTTTCATTGGACCCTTCTTTGTAAACTTTAGAGATGGTTTTGTGTAAAAATCCCAGCTCCAAAATACGCTCCCAACATATAGGATTCCAAAGTGTATTTCTTATGGGTTGTTCACTGGCAGTATAAATTGATTTACAGAGATTTATCAGCATAACTAACTAGTTGTTTATGTTTTGGTTTGTTTTGCTTCAGGTTTGTTTTGTCTCTTTTTTTTTTTTTTTAGTTCATTTTGTTTTGGTTCATTTTGTTTTGATTAGATTTGGTTTGGTTGGTTTTGTTTTGTCTTGTTTATTTGTTGTGGTTTGTTTTGTGGTTTGTTTTTTTGTGGTTTTTTTTTTGGTTTATTTATTTATTTATTTTTATTTGGCTTTTTTTTGGTTTGTTTTAGTTTGTTTTGTTTTTTGTTTTGGTTTGTTGTGGTTTGGTTTGTTTTTGTTTTGTTTTGGTTATTTATTTATTTTTTATTTGTAAATTTTTTGGTTTGTTTTGTTGTGGTTTGGTTTGTGATTTTTTTTTTTTTTTTTTTTTTTTGTGGTTTGGCTTGTTTTTTTGGTTTGGTTTGTTTTTTATTTTGGTTTGTTTGTTTTGTTTTGGTTTTAGTATAATTTCATGACCAAATAAAAATATTAAAACATTTGATATATTTTTTTAAAGAATATTTCTATATTTATTTTTTGCAAAATCAAAACAAACTCTTCTTTTTTATGTAATTCTTGATAGTTTATAAATATTGTTCTCTCAGTGCATGCTTTCCATTTATATTTGTCATTTGTAAACATGCATGTCGGTGCCTGAAGTGCTTTGGTAACATCCAATTGCTAATATTTACAGTAATACGTTTCAGTGACTCCTGTCTCTTGGTGCACAAATAGGCTTTTCCTAAGGGTGAAATTGTTGCCATCATGCTTTCCCTGATATCCAAAGATAATCATTTTCATTTTAATTGATTTGTCAGATGTGCTTGAACACCCTCCAGCAAACGTCCTTAGAGGGTCAGTCTGAAAGAAAGCATCTCTGGAGGTTCCTTATTGGGGAAAAAAAAGTTTTAAAATCTATTTTGCTCAATAGTCCTTGTAAGGACTTTCCAAGCTACCATGATTAGGACTGTCCTGCTTTTTGCCTTGTTTCTCATGCGATTTGTTTGTTTTTCCTATTTTTCCTTCTCTCACTAGCTTTGTTTACATCCGCTGTTTGATTTGTGTTGGGAAGAATCCTACATGACATACAATTACACCCAAAGCCAGAGGCCATGGTATTCCCTCTTTCCTCCCAAAATAATCTATTTCAAATTGGATCCTACATTTTTTGTGATGATGCAGAAAATAAAAGGCCCAAAGGTACTTCTGTAGCTGTTCTAAAACACTACAATCGGCATGAGAAATGTGAACGTCTCAGACTATTTTATTACTCGCGCTCTGACATTAAATATGCCAACATGTTAAAGCATAAAGTGTTCAAGGATACCCCGTGCATTTAGGGAATTGTCTTGCGTTTCAGGCAAATCAGCTTCATTTCTTTCAATCTATGCAAGGCTAGAATGCATTCTGCTTCTCAGCTGCCATCCCAGATCCCAACAATGGCTGCAATCAGAATTACCAATCTAAAGTGTTGACATCAACACGCGCTATGTTCTTGTTTATTTCTCTTCTATTCCCTTTCTTCGCCTCTGCCTTTTGCTCCTCTGACTGGAATGTCCCTGAGTATTCATCACTCTAAGATGAATAAATGATTGTATGCATTATTTACCCGGCACGGAAGGTTTTGTAGAAAGCTTTGTTCGCTCTTGCCATCACCCTGAAAAGACGTCGATATCCCTGACGGAACCCACTAACAATGCTAAAACAGACATGTTTGTTTACGTATCTGTGCTACCTGATAAATTGTGGCCTAGTGTGGATTCTGTACAACCTCTCAAACCGCCTGAAATATTTATCAGCCGGTGACCCATTCCAGTAGCAAACAGCTGTAAGAAGAATGCTAAGTGAATCAGCAACACTTCCAATGTGAAATGCGATACTCTTTTTGTTTTTAGGTTTGTGGTGTTTGCTGACAAAGGAAAAACATACTGTAATTTACAAACAACCATGATAAATTGATCTTTAAAATAAAAGTTTCTTATGTTCATCTGGTGAAACTTTAAGTAAAACACAAAATATATTGTCTATTTTTTGATTGGAAATTTAAATGCTGTTTACACTTGTTCCATTATTATCAGTGAAAAAACTATTGTATTTGTTGTAAAACAGGTTACATTTCCCAAATGTTATTGCTTTTATAAAACAAACAAACAAACAAACAAACAAACAAACAAACAAACAAGTTTATAATGTTTGTGTATAGACCATTTTAATGTGGTGATGTCATTGGCTTGTGAACAGTTCCTGCTTGTTATCAAACTATTTAATAAATGTAACAAGAAGAAATTCAATCATAACCTTATGTTAGAACAGCTATTGTAACACTATTTATCAATATGTGGCTCTTTTTGCATTTTCAGAACCTTTATATATTAAAAATGATAAACAAGAAGTATGTTGGGACCATTGTTTTTGTTAACATCCCAAATAATCATCTATACAGACTCCATTTTGTTTGAAATTTTAATTGTTTTATAATTAGTTACTGACTATGTTTACATGGATACCAGTAATCAAATTATTTGCCTTAATCTGAATAAGACAATAATATGATTAAGGTGTTTACTTGTTGCTTTTTGAATGTTCCTTTCATGATCCTGTTTTACATGTTATAAGCACATAGATAGATTAACATCAATGCGTTACAGCACTATCCACGTTTCCTCCAAAGTTTCATGTAATTTCGGGTGCTTCATTTAAATTTTTTTTAACTTTAACTGCAGTTTGGCACTTTCACTTTCATTCAGGAACATTTCATGCATGCCCCCCTGTGACAAACTGAGGTATTGGATGCATGTTTGAAGTAAGGACTGGTGGAAGAATGTTGATTTAATAGAATTTAATGCCACACCCCGAATGGAAAAAAAACCCCTCCCTATATTGCAACATGGGTGTCTGTGGTCCTTTACTGACTTGGTGTGTGCAGCGAATAGTGTCAGACAGTCATGCGTGTATGGAATACCCTGTCACAAAATGTGGCGATGGATTTCTTACATGACAATCATAGTTTGATTAAGAGGTTTACATGTCTGTATTGCACTTCAATAATGCAATAAAATAGGCAACCTCTACATGTCTTAATCCGATTTCTGTTTAGTTTGATTATGACTTTAGTCAGATTAAGGTAACCAAGAATCACTGTTTACATGTTAGACTCTTAATCAGAGTATTGTACTAATCATATTAAAATCGGAGTATTGGTGACTGTAAACATTCTCATTGTTCTTCAAATCACTTCCTTTTTTTTCCATTTTTCAGCAAGATGTTCATAATTTGAAATGTAGTTAAATTTAGACTCCTTGTTTATTCTTTTTTTTTAGTTTTTTAGGTAAGTGTACTGGTCAATGTACAGTATACCGATGATTACTTTTTGTTTTTAATATATGTTTGTATATCTGTCACACTGAACAACAATGAAACATTACTTCAGCTGTTTTATTTCAGCCAATTTATTTTACATTTCACTTTGTTATATGAAATATTATCCCTTTGTAGGGTACTCATCTGATTACCCATTAGAAAAACCCTTGAGTATTACTGGAGTGCTTGACACACACACACACACACACACACACACACACACACACACACACACACACACACACACACACACACACACACAAAGGGGTTTGTGTTTTAAAAAACATTCGTATTCCAGCAAAGTGTACTATTTCCATAAAACATGCCAAATATGTTCCTCATATAAACCACAAACCACAAAAATCTGAGAGTTGTCCAAATATGAGTGTGTCCACATATCTGCGGACATGAATCTGTGACCCGAAGGTGTGAAATTAATGTTCGCTTCAGCAGGGTTAACTTGAATTTCACAGACCCATGGCTCTGGCCACCCACATGAACAAGTGCCGTGTGAGTGAGTGAGTACGGCAAACTTCTAGATGCCTTGATGATTGCATATGATGTGGGCAGCAACACTCCCTACACACTCTTCGCCTGCACTTCCTGAGAGCGAGCACAACTGATGACACTTCCTGGGCCTGGAAGAGTCAAGCCTTTTAGAGTAGGGGAAATGTGTGGGTTTAAACAGACTCTAGTGGCTCATCTCAGGCGTCTGGATCAAGGAGAAATGAGTGAGTTGTGGCTATGCTAATGCTGAGGGAATGAGAGAATGACTGCTCTTTTGTGTTTGAATGGAGGAGTTGGAGTGGCTGCAGGAACCTTCTACCCTCTTTGTACTTGCCTTCATTTTGACTTTGAAATCTTTTGGATTATTTTTTGTAATCAGTTATGTCTATTAAATGAGAATTTCATGCTATCGAACAGGACTCTGGATGTAACGCATCAAATTGATTCATAGCATACATAGAGAGCAGCTTGGTTCACCTTTTAACCCACATCTAAAGGGGATTATAGCAATATAGTGTAATGCAAGACCAAGCCACTTCAGACTTCAGCTGATTAAAGCAATAAACAAGTCTCATTTAATGTGCCATGATTTGTTTTCGTTCCACTTCTGCACCTTCAAAGTGTGGGTTTATCAGGTTGAGCCACATCAGCTCAATCAAAGAGTTCTTTATTTAGTTTCTGTTTGCTTCTCAGTGAGGAATCAGACTATTGTTGTACGCTGTAAATCATTACCTGTACATTTACAGTAAAAAGCTAGCAGCAGGATTAACAACTAATTACTGCCATATGGTTGCATTGATGCCAGGAAAAAGCCCCTTTTCCTATGTGAATATGATATTATATTGCTGTGTTTAAGACATACTATCATTTATTTTTCTAGATTATTTGAGATATTAATTCATTTAGGGAGAGATTGGTTCTGATAAATATGCATTTATAATATGATACTAATATTAGAGATTACATTGTAATGTAATATGTGCGTTTATGACCATACACGCAAAGCGCTTTACAATCATGGGGAGGTGGGGGGATGGTGATGGGGGTTCTCTCCACACACCACCACTTGGATGATGCAACGGCAGCAACAGGCAAAAAAGCCAGTGCGCTCACCACACACCAGCTATAGGGGGAGTGGAGAGACCGTGATGGAGCCGGATTTGGTGGATGGTGATGATTAGGAGGCCATGATGGGTGGGGGTCACCCCTACTCTTTATGAGAAGTGCCCTGGGATTTTTTTTATTGACCACAGAGTCAGGACTTCGGTTTAACATCCATTCCGAAAGATGGTGCTCACTGACTGTATAGTGTCCCCTTCACTGTACTGGGGCATTAGGACACACACAGACTGCAGGTTGAGCACCCCCTGCTCAACACCATACAGCAACCTAGTTTTCCCATGTGTTCTCCCATCCAGGTACTGACCAGGCTCAGCCCTGCTTAGCTTCAGTGAGTTACTGGTCTTGGGCTGCAGGGTGATATTGCTGTGGCATATTGTACATATTACATTTTATTTATTTATTTTATTAAACGATTATTTAAATATCTAATGTATATACATTAAAATATTTACATATTTAAATCTATCACATCTAATATACACTTTTTTGTTGTTGTTAGCAATAAACACAATTTTTCTATGTCTTGGTGACATTTTTATAAGGCCATTCTTATTGTTGACCATTGTCTGATTGTAGTCACTTTCACCTAATGAGTTTAAAAGGCCACTATGAAAAGGTTATTTGATATTGCTATTGTTGTTGCTACCGAAGCATTACATTGTATTTCTGAATGGGGAAAACCTGCCCCACTGCAGTCTCCTGTGGATCCGAATAGCGTTGTTTAGGAGTAATGGCTCAACTGATGCTAAAGACATGGAGTCATAGAAGGAAAATGTCACCTCAGCTATCTTGAGAGCTTAATCCTCACCCGCTGTAATGTAATCAGCAAACCCTTGCCCATTGCTCTTTCCTTCATTATGAGGTAGCATTTCAATGCGCTACATTTCCACGCCTCGCATGACATCCCATTTATCTTCGTAAAGTTCTCTCACTCTTCAAGCCTTTTCAAGCACTGAGCAGATCGACTTACAAGTAATGAGACAAAACTTTAGCCCCACTTCAGCCAACACAAACCAATCACCATAAAGACATAAGGCTTTTTTGATTGATAGATGCTATAAGCGCATGCGTTTACTATTTGAAATACAGCCTGTGTTTGTTTATAAGGTCTACAGTCCCTGTCACTATATGATAATGGTTTTCAACTGGTTTTATCCGTGAGCAGAAGGTCACTGACGACATAGATCTAATTTAATACTAGTTTCCATTACAGTTGCATTGATCTACACTGCAAATCCTTTTAGCCTTGGAATTGGCTTAATTGGTTTCCAGACGACCTAACTGGAAATGCTCTGTCTCACCTTGCTTTTAGCTACACTGTATGGTTAATGCATTTTGGTCTAGTCCGTATAGACCAGTGTAGTCTTTATTTTAACACGATTAGGTACATATGATAAGACCTAAAAGTACAGCCTCCTTTTTCTGTTTTAAACTTGTTCAGCGACTATAAAACTGTTACAACTTTCTAAAGCTGTTCAAAGCTTGATTTATCATGTCTATATGGCACTTGTGTAATACAGGTTTATGAGCACATGATTAATAATGTCAGGAGTCGTGCTATGACCCACGTGCAAAGAGAAAACAGGCCTGGAGCAGCTCTGGCAAAAGTGCATGACAGTCTTGTGAGGTCTTTGCCCTAAATCACAGTTCCTGCCTGGGTTTTGAGCACTAAAAATGCCGCCTTTGGCCCTCTCGTCTAGACAACTGGGTTTTTATAGATGGAGTGGACAGGTGTTGCAGTCGCTCAGGCTCTGACTCTGTTTTTACTCTTTTGTGAAGTGTTTTAATGAATGTGCTACTACGCTGAACCCAGTAGCCATTCCAGCAACACCCTGCTGAGCTGAAGCGTCTTGTCGATCGTAGGCAGAAGGCTATGAGTTTAGCAACGTTACTGGCAACTGCTACGTTTGACTCTGTTATGCTCGAGTCAGTGATCATATGGTTTTTACTCAACTTGCTAAAAGCAATGCTGGCTAACATTTGCATGTATTAACTGTCATTAAGAGAAGTGAGAATTTTAAAATGCCTTCATGTTTGTTTATAATGCCAGAAAATGCCAATTGCTATACATTTATAAAACTGTATTTACATAAATTATATAAAGCACATTTAAATCTTTTTAACTCTAAAATATAAAGTTAATCCATCCATTGTTCCATCGCTCAATCCATCCATCAATCCAATCATCCATCCATCCATCCATTGTTCCATCCATCATTCCATCCATCCACTTTTCCACCGTTCCTTCCATCCATCCATTGTTCCATCATTCCATCCACTGTTCCATTGTTCCTCCCATCCGTCTATCCATCCATCCACTGTTCCATCCATCATTCCATCGGTCCAGCGTTCTATCATCCATCCATCCGTTGTTCCATAATTCCATTAATCCATAATTCCATCCATCCATAATTCCATCCATCCATCCATCCATCCATCCATCCATCCATCCATCCATCCATCCATCCATCCATCCATCCATCCATCCATCCATCCATCCATCCATCCATCCATCCATCCATCCATCCATCCATCCATCCATCCATCCATCCATCCATCCATCCATCCATCCATCCATCCATCCATCCATCCATCCATCCATCCATCCATCCATCCATCCATCCATCCATCCACCCTTTGTTCGTTCTTTTGTTCCGTCCGTCCGTCCGTTCCTTCCATCCGTCCATCCATCCATCCATCCATCCACCCTTTGTTCGTTCTTTTGTTCCGTCCGTCCGTCCGTTCCTTCCATCCGTCCATCTTTCTGGAACAGCAGCATTGTTCATAAAGGCATAGTTTACTCAAAACGGAAAATGCTGTCATCATTTGCTAACACTTCACTTGCTCCAAACCTTTATTTTGTTGCACACGAAAAAAGATATTATGAAGAAAGCTGGGACTCTGTAAACATTGACATTTCACAGCATTTGGTTTTTCTGCTATGGATCATGCCAATGGTTACCAGTTTTCAGCTATTGTGTTCAATAGAATAAAGAAATTATGGGGAACTTGGAAATCCCTAAGAGTGAAAAATCTGTGATATACATTCATTTTTTGGTGAACTATCCATTTGAAAGGATTTTTAAAATTAAAATATTCATAAACCACTAGAACAGTCTTCTGTAGTTTGCTGGCTTGTGTATTTACATTATTCTACATGTTTCATAGAATGTTCAAATACAGAGCAATAAGCCATTTTACTAGTGAAATAGACTGTTTACTGTCTCGCCACGCTAATGATATCATCCACTCTTAGTTTTCAGGTTGGCTTTAAAAAAACAGGGAAACACCAATGACACTTTTGCTAAAAAATGATTCTTCACTAGAAAAAGGGAGTTGTTTGAGATATGAATTCAAAATTAGACAAGATAAAAAAACTGACCCTTTTGCTTGAGTAATTTAGCTGTAAGTTCACTACATCGTCCACACCTAAAGTAAGCAGCTCACTAGGTTTCTGACCAGAGCCGCAGTATTGCCTAATGCAATGTCACTAGTACTGTGAACCGAAATTGCTTGTTCTTACTATAATTTGTCCTCGTTTCCCTAAAACAGCATGATGCTTTTTGAATGTGGATGCTGTTTGAGCCTGTGAGGGCACGCTTGAGGTCTCACCATTACACAGCAGTTCCACGCTGGAAATGGAGAGGCAGAGAAGACAATACGCTCAAGGCACTGCCTCTCGCCGCCCCTGACCTCGTGCTGAAATGGCTTTTCCACACGCACCCAAAAGCCATTGGACTGCATTTTAAAGAATAATAGAATTGCTGCCTCCTCCACGAGAAGCCATTTCAGCCCAGTAATACGGTGGCAAGGGGGCATGTCTTTGAAGGTGACTTCACAGTAACTTTTTTTTCCCTTTCTATTTCTCGCCCTCTCTCTATTCTTTCTCTCCAATTCGTTCCTGTGGCACTCCGTCCAATTCCTGACAAATCAAATTGTCCTTAAACAGCGCCAGCTTGCCGAGGTGTTGTGTTGTATCGCTACATCAGAGGGAGCTCCTGGGTGGGGACTGGGAAATGCTCTTTGCTCGCTGGTAAAACACACAAAAAGTAATCTTGAAGAAATCTTTTGACTAGCACAGAGGAGTACAGGCATGACTGGAAGGGAGTTTCCGCACTAAAAAGGCAGCGTAAGAAAGACAGAGGATGTTCTGACATGAGCATGGAGCAGGACGGGTAATCTAGAGCTGCGTGTGTTCAGTCATTAATTATCCATATGAGAGCAGAGCTGCTCTGAGAGAAGCCAAAGCGCCTGACTCCAGTGTAAACACAAGTGGATTCGCTTATTTACCCAAGCTCTCATGATAAAGTGGGTCTGAGGCTGCTGTTCACTCCGGGAGCCTATGCAGTCCTCTTATTAATATCCATTATTTATAATAATAATAATAATAAATAAATAAGTTATATATTTTTTTGTGTAATTTTTTTGTTTTGTTTGTAAATAAAATGAAGTTTATATTCTGAAGGATCTTGCCGTGTTTTCCATGTGATGATTTGGAGGATTTTTTAGTACTTTCCACGAGTGTGATTTTATTTTAGTCTTACATAAAATGATTTTATTATTGAACATTCTTGGTAGAAGTGTGCTGCAACAGAATCTTTGCCGTTTCAGCAAATTAGCCTTACATAGATATGTGTTTGATTAGGGAAAAAAGGTTCTCTCTCTCTTTCTGTGTTTCTCTCTCTCTCGAACTGCTTAGTCATCTCAGTGGGGGGATCTGAGTGGAGATAGAGCCTAGTTCTCTAGACATTTACTATTATCATGGGGAGCTGAAATAATTCTAATTAATCTGGGTAGCAATAATAAACACTGGAGGGCAGTGGCTGGTGCTCGAACTTTCAGCCCACAATGCATCGCAGCAATGTGAAAGAAAATCAAAGTAAGTTTTCCTGGATTTCCGAACAGTTTGATGCTCCCCAAGAGACCCTGTAAAACATGACTCCTCTTGTTCTCTTTCAAGCAGAAGCTTTGTAGTGGTCCATTCTTGTATGTTTTACCAGGATTTTTAATATTCGGTTTTATCGTTCTATCATTGTCTATCTATCTGTCTGTCTGTCTGTCTGTCTGTCTGCCTGCCTGCCTGCCTGCCTGCCTGCCTGCCTGCCTGCCTGCTCTGTCTGTCTGTCTGTCTGTCTGCCTGCCTGCCTGCCTGCCTGCCTGCCTGCCTGTCTGTCTGTCTGTCTGTCTGTCTGTCTGATCGTTCTGTCTATCTATATATCGTTCTGTCTATTGATTATTCTATCCATCCATTGTTCTTCTATGTATCTTGTCATTCTATGTCTATATCATCCTATCTTTAGTTTGTTCTATCGTTCATTCTATCTATTGTTCTGTCTATCATTCTATCTATCATTTGTTCTATCTATGCTTTTATCATTCTATGTTCTTTGTATTTTTCTTCCATTTTGTTTACCATTATATCATTCTTATGTTCTTTCAATCATTCTATTATTCTCTTCCTTCTATTGTTCTATCTATTGTTCTGTGGTTCAAATCTATCATTCTGTCTTTTGTGTAGTCGTATTTGTATATACAATAACTGTGTAAATAGAAGCCTTTTAATCAAAAGTGTTAATTAAAACTTCTAGTATTTTGTAGGTCTCTCAAGATGGTACAAGCAAAAAAAATAAAAATCTACATACGTGAACTTAAAGCAAGTCCCAAAGCAGAGAGATCACTGGTAGAATATGACCCACTTCAGAGTCTGCATAGACCTCTGGGAAACGGGGTGAAGAGTCAATGTCTAGCGCTCTGTCTGGATTGATGAGCCTTTGATTGCATTGCTCATGAGCAGTGTTCATTAGCAGCAGTCTCTTAGAGTGGATTGTGAAAAATCTCAATGTGTGTGTGTTTGCAGCATGAGACGTCTGAATGTGATTAGTTCTTCAAGACGGCTCTCATTACTCACCTATGGAGGACTGTAGCTTCTCACAGACTCAAGCAGCAGTGGAATCATGCCTCTAAATGGCTGATCTGATTACCTTGTTCAGTAAGATGAGCCGGAGACCTGAAATGGGGCCTTTGTCACTCACTATGAATGTAACCTTTACTCTCATTTGCATGATATTTTCCGTAGTTGAAGAGCTTAAAAGAGGGAAAAAAAGCAGCCAGGTGCTCAGCTTTAGTCATTGATGAAAACGTCACAGCGCATGCATTGAGAAGGTTCAGTCATTAGAAGAGACTGTGAGAGTGCGTGTGTGTTTCTTTTCTTCATTCGCAATGCATAATCATTACAGCATGATCCTTCATTGAACTATGTTGGCTTTTACTCACAGACCAAAAAGACTAATGCTTCATTCACACATTCATGGTTCATTTTTTTGAACTCGACCAAACGGCCACTTCTTAATGGAAGCCATTAGTTTTGAAACATTCTGCTTTTAATATGCAATTCATGAGCCGAAAATGACATTTTCTTGTTGTTAAAACACAAAAAAAGCATTACAGAATGCCAATAGCAGATACTTCTGATGTTAAAGAACCCTTTCTGCGGCTCTATTAAGTGACCTGACCCAAAGCTGGAAATGTGGCTTTGTGAGAGGGGTTAGTTTATAAGCTGTAGTATGATTATACGTTGAAATCAAATTAAAATGTAATGCATAAGCTCCCAGTAGACCGTTCAGCCGTCAGCGTGGGGCATTTATTAAAACTCCTGCTGTGATTAATTATATTGTCACCACAAGTTTTGTAAGATTTGTGTTGTAGAGCGCACGCTTCCCTCTCGAGCAATTAAGACCACATGATTATGTATGCATATGCATGCACGCACATACACGGGTTTTACTATTTCACAGACAGGCCGACCCTGTGACCTACTATAGATAAAATGGCTTTTTCTTCCTCCTCTTTGCTTGTTTGTGGTTAGACTGGACTTGTGTGTGACTGACTTTGCACCTAACAATTTTCTTGTCAGAGTACGATGCGATATTTTGCCTGCGGCCTGATCCTTATTTTATGTCACATTATTTTACTTCTCTTCCTAGGTCACCTTGGTTCAATGGAAGAAAGGTATCAGGGAGGTGACCTGCGAAAGTCACCTTCACCTAGCACAGTGTTCAAAAACAATTCAGTGCTAATTAACAGTGGTATCTTTCAAACTATATTTTACTATTTTATTTACTAAATTCAGATGAAAGCAATGTAGTCTCAGTAATTTACTTCAGGAAAACACACTTACTGAATAACAGGGAGTATTTCATAAGGATAGCAGAAAACGCTTTTTTTCTGTTAAACGGATGTCTGTTTATCATCAGTTTACAAGGGAGGGATAAGCAATGTCGAAAATGCAGTGATGGGGTTGTGTAATGCTTATATACAGTTTTGTTATTAACAGCTTTGTTAAATGTTTAAGTATTATGGAACATCTGAGATTATTAAAATGGTAGATACCCATTTTATACACCAAACTAGATCTGTTTCTTTTGCTATTTACATCATATAGTTTGAAATACTCAACATTTGGACAAGCTTAATAGCTGTTCTGATAAAATCTGCTTAATTTAAGTAGGTTTATTTAAATGTATTTAAAATAATAATAATGAAAAAAATATTGTATTAAAAGGTTTAAAGCAGACGAAATCAATTTGAAATATAAAGTTTAATCATATATTAAATTAATATACAGCAAAAAAAAGTATGAGCCCCCTACATCACCAATTTTTAAACAAACAAACAAACAAACAAACAAACAAACAAACAAACAAACAAACAAACAAACAAACAAAAATGTGCTAAAACTGTGCTTTGTTTTTTTTCTCTCTTCTATTCTCCATGTTTTATGAAGCAGATCAATGCATGCTTGTTACAATAAGTATTTCTCATTTTTAAGTTATAATCACAAATCTCTGACCGCCGGCTGCTGAATGCATGTTCTAGACAACTTCTTGGCTGGTCTCTGACTTGTGGCCTTGTTATACTTGATTAATATGCACAGATTGAAGTTGATTCACATTAGGGCTGCACGTTATTGGAAAAATCTGGCTATATTTTCTTTTGCTGCAATATATATTGCAATGCTAATATAATTTTGCTATATTACTTAAATGGCTGTATTCGGAAAGATTTCCTAAATTTACAGTAGATCTAAGCAGTTAGCTATGCAGTTTTTCTATGCGGTGCATTTTCATAAAATGTAATAAATTACAGGCATATATAAATACGACAAAGTTTTAATCTACAAAAATAGTCTAATCCTGTGATGTGACTATTGCGAATACACACATTGCGATATTGATGCTCAAACGATATACTTTTCAGCCCTAATTGACATGCATTTTACTGCGGGACTAACCCATGGTTAACCTTTCAGGGACGTTTTATAGAAGAAGCTCTAATCTTTACCAGCTCAAGAACCTGCAGTCTGGAAGAATTCAAACAGACTTAAAAACAGACTCAGAGAAAGTTTAATAATCATGACATTACACAATAACTTCCATGTAACATTTATCCGTCCAATTAAGTTATAAGTAGAATAACTTTTCTGAGTCAAATTGCTCCCAGAGGCTTTAGCTGCAGCAGGATATTAGCTAACTGCATATAATTGATGTTCAGCACAGATATGGAACGACGTGACGGAGACATTTTAAAAACAAACACTGGGATTTCACTTAAGAAAAAAAAAGTGCAGGACAGCGCAGCACAGATTCTAATCCATGCACCGCTGTCCATGTCTGGCACGCTGTCAGAGAGGCTCAACATATTTGTGTTTAAAACATCTCAAGCACACAATAAATAACAGCACTCACACACCACACTGTAAAAAATATTTATCTGCAAATTAAAGGTTTTTCCTTATTATGTCATACATGTGTTTTTAATTTTTTTATGCTTTTAAATTGCATTATGTAACATTGGTATTTCCTTCATGCTGAAAAGTGTGTAAATGTGACATTAATAGTTTGAATTTATATATCGCCTGAGTTGGTAAAAAACTGCCAGTACTTTTTCTGTTATTTTACAGACTTAATCCTCCTTATGCCTCATTCACACTATAGCAGCAACTTTGCCTATCGCTTTGGGTGGCAACCTGATGCCAACGCAGGTCTGTGTAGATCTACAGTATGGAGAATACAACCGGCCTCTGAGTGAGCTGAGGATCACATTAGCTCTACTGGTGCTCCTATTGGCTGTCGCTCAAAGTCGCTCATCATTTGCATAAATTTGAATTCTCAGTTGATTCTCAACTTTGTCGTGTCGCTCGACACGCCCACCTGGTCGCCAACGGTCACTGATGCTCTTATAGACGGTGATTGCCAGAAGTCGCTCACTCTCCGTTGAAGGGAGGATCGCTTGTTGCTTTGTCGCTTTTCTGCTGCGAGTTTGCGAGTCGAATTACTGTCAATAATAGTCACTTTGTCAAATTACACACATGTATTTTTAACATAAAAAGTCCACAGAGCAGCGATAAAGCTCCCATAATCCAACTTATAACCACTTAATACACAAGTAAACTTCATTGAGCATGTATTATTATTACATGTAAATATATTTGAAGAGTTCAGATGCAAAAACCTCTAAGTGCCATCTGGCATTTTCTTCTAAAATGAGCATTTTTCTCAGCCTCCAATATTTTTGTGAAGTAATTTCACTTTAAAGGCAATGCAAAGAACCTATTTTTTGCCATAAAAGTGGATTTACTGAACATACACACAGGAGCTTGTGAAAAATTGTGAAGAATGCTCATTTTAGAAGAAAATTTCAGACGGCATTTAGAGGTTTTTGCATCTGAACTCTTAATTTATATATTATATATAGGTTAACTGTTTACATACTGCCCACCCTATATACTTTAACTTTTCTGATTTTGATTGTAATGTAATGATGTGTACCTTTTGTGAAGCTGCTTTGTAACAATACTTATTGTGAAAACCGCTGTATAACTCTTAACTGATTCTTTGTGAAAAAAGTTATTATTTTGCATTTTTTCGGTGTAGAAGTGACTTTACTTTAAAAGTGAGTAAACCCGTTGTAACTTGAAACTGTTAAGTTGATTTAACATTTACTTAATTTTTTCAAGGCAACGGGTATACTGACTTAAGTAAAGTCAACTAATGATTTTAAAAGCAACAGGTTTACGCAATTAAAGTAAATTCAATTAATAATCTTTAACAGTCTACAAGTAAACCTGAATTAAATTGAATAACTGCAAATAAACAGAAAAAATCTCTAAATCACAAAATACAGAACCAGATTTCTACATTGACTAAAACCTGCCTAGCTACAATGGCATTTCGAGTGGTCCATGATTAGTGAGTATTTAGCTAAGCTATCATACATTATTATCTGTCTGTTTTCTTTATTTGAGATAAGACGCTTGTGTTTGGTATGTTAGAGGTGATGCTTTATAGTTTGAAGGCGCGCGTCTGGCCACCTGCCAGTGCCTTTTGCGATGGCCGTGCATGAGCTGCAGGCTGCAGGTTTGAGCTGTGCTAGTCTCCGAGCTCACAGCAGGCACCATGTTTGTGTCTGGGACTCATCTCCCTTGTCAAAACATGCACCCGAGGCACCGGGACATGAAAGCTTATTGCTGTTAATAGTAATATAAAGGAGGCCATACATAGATCAGGATCCCCCGCAGTGTTGGCTGTGCTCATGAAAGTGGTCTTCCCTTTCACTCTTCTTTTGCTTCCTGTCAATGTTTCTCTCTGTCTTTCTATGATATGCATTATGACTGCAGGCTAGTTTTTTTTCTGCGGTCTGCCAGCTGCTGCCATTTTTGAAGTGCAATTAAGAACAACTCTCCCTGTCTTCTCTTTTCTTTTTCTTTCCACTTTCTTTCTACATGAAAGCATTAGCGGCTCATACCTGTTTGTTTTCTGCTGCCTGAGCGCTCGTTAATGAGCTTGACTTAAATGAAGCTTTCAAAGCACTCAAAACCTGCTATGCAGCTAAAGCTGTTAGTTACAGAGGTCATTTGAGATGTTTGTTTGTTTTTTTTAATGCATGACATTGCGTAGATCATTCTCATTTGTTTGAAAGACAACATGACATCTGGATGGACCCCATTAATGTTCTTAATGAATGTTCCTGATCCTATGCTCTGCATGTCTCATTAGTGCATCATGTTAATCTAAAGACTTGGAACATGGGTGTACAATATGCAACATACACATCCATTTTACATGTGATGTTTTTGCTTGATGTCAAGCATTTGATGATGATGATATTCAGTTGTACTTGATTAGAGCCTTTACGTGACATACAGATTGTTAATCATTTGATAGTTCATTCATTTATTTTCCTTCGCCTTAGTCTCTTTATTCATTAGTGGTCACCACAGCGGCATTTATCCAGCTCACCAACTTATCCAGCATAAGTTTTATACAGCAGATGCCTTTCCATGCCAACTGACCCAGCCGGGACTTGAGCCAGCGACCTTCTTGCTGATCACTGAGCCACGGCCCTCGTTTGATATTAGTTCGTTTTATTAGTTATGATTGAATACACTTAAGTGAATTTCCAATCAGATCTGCTTAGCATTGCAGCAGTTTTACAAAATGTGCCACAATTTAACATTTTTAAAGTGATGTATGCATGCAGTTTTATTTTATTTTTAATTGTTATTTTATTTTATTTATTAATTTTCCTTCAACTTAGTCCCTTATTTTCTGGGATGAATGTCACCACATGAATGGCCATATTTTATTTATTTTTAAATTTAATTAAATTTAATTTTATAATTTAATTTTATAATTTAATTTTATTTATTTTTATTTTATTTTATTAACTTTTGTATTAATTTTTTTAAATGCTTTTTTATAAAAAAAATTACATTTTATTTTGAACATTTATTTATTTTTTTATCAACAATTTTTTATTTAATTTAATTAAATTTTTTAATTTTTTTTTACATTTTATTTATTTTATTTTATTATTAAATTTATTTTATTTTGTTTTCACATTTGCACTGAAAAAAGTGTTGCATGCAAAACTGTTGCAAACAATTTATTTGTGTTGAATCTAAACAAACAAATTAAAATGAGCAATGTTCAACTTAATTTGTTTGTTTAAATTCAGCCCAAATAAATTACAAATACAACCACTTAAAGTAAAAAAATTGAGAAATTCCAAGGAATCATCTTTGAATAATTTTTTTTCAGTGTGGGTTTGTTTGAATTTGTATGTGTGCATTGACTATTTTTATTTTATTTTATAGTGTTTTTTTTACATGTGGGTTTGTTTGTTTGTTTATATATGTGTGTGTGTGTATTGAATATTTTATTATTTATTTACTTTTTATTTATTTTATTTTTGTGTGTATATTAAAAATATATTTTTATTATAATTTTCTTTGTTGAGTGCTTTATATTTTATTGTATTTTCAGCCGTCCCTATATTATCCACAAATTATTTATAAACCCGACCTTTCAAAAAAGCAGCACATGATCCAACCCAATTTAGACTATATCCTATTATTAATCACCAGTTTGTGACTTTGTAAACTCAAATGGGCGATTTGTGCGTATGTTGTTGTGTGATGTTCTCTTGAAGGTGTCCTGCATGGCTGGGGTCAGAAGTCAGAGTCTGTGCTGGGCCATTGGCTTCTTGCCCCAGTCTCCTTGGCCGGATTGCTTGATAAATGATCTTGCGGCTCACTGTAGCATTAAGCCACGGAAACCATGATTAATATGCAAAATATTCTGGTTAACAGTATACAGTATGAACTTCCATCCAGAGCTCCATTTATTAGTGTTTTATCGGTGTAAAATGTAGGGCGCTTTTAGCTGCATTAAACACAGCTAATCAGGATGAAATGCTGAGTGTGTGTTTTGTTTCTGCAGTGACGGCACATTTGTGTGTCATGCATGAGCTTTAGTTGCTGTCAGTTTTGCTGCATACTGTAAGTGCTTTAAGAACACAAGGGAAAATGAAGCATTGTGATGTTCCTGGGATGTTCACTAAGAATAGCGCTCTTGTACAGGCCTGCAATGACACATACAGTCAAATCACTTCCCCCCAGAACATGTATACAAGTCTAATTTGGATCATCTGCGGGGGGTTTGGTTTCCTGTGGAGTTTTGCTTCATTCCCTTCACATAAAGATTTCCTCTTTCTGACTCAAAGAGCTCAAGTGCTTCTTAAGATTGTTCAGTTTGTCTTCAAACAAGGGGTGGAATTGGAGCAGAATGATCTGGAATAGCACTGTAGTACAAACAAAGTAAAAAAGCATAAAACTGTTCCAGTGAAATCTGTCTTTTTATTCTATGTCTCTATCAGAGATAAATATACTGTACAGTTAGGCCACGTTGGGTTTTAAAAAATCAATATTGGCTTTTATTTAGTTTTATTTTTTGTTTTGTTGTTTTTGTTTTGTTTTCATTTTTAATTTTATTATTTGTTTGTTTGATTACTTTGTTTTAATAATAATTCTTATTAATTTAGTTTGTGTTTTAATGTGTTTTTTTTTATTTGTTAACTTTTTACTTTTTTTTTACTTTTTACGTTTACTTATTTATGAGCAAAAGCAGTGCGATATGGGTGTATATCAGCACTGGTGGGAGGTGTGCATTGGCTTAGTGTCCCACCAGTGACAATATACAGCCATATCACACAGCTACGAGTGTGATACTGCGTTTATACAACAGTTCCACTGCATTATCGTGTTTATAAAAAAGAAAATCACACACGAGAGTCTAAAAACCCATTTGTGTGAGGAACTACTTTCTTCCACCATTTATTCACATCTGAGGCTGACGTCAGAACAACCGTTGCTACTTCACCACCGTCACTTTAGAGCTAGTATTTGAATAATTCTCTTGCGTAATATCGAAAGTGATGACAAAACAGGTGATTTTGCTCACATTTTAAGATTAAAAGGCTAAACGGCATAAAATGTCATCAGTCTAGAGACATTTCTCAGTATTTCTCTGCTGCTATTGGGATATCACGATAATTAACCCTCTAAAAAGCCAAAGCAAACACTACCAGATTACTATGGGATAAATACAGCACTACAACATGCAAAAGAGAGACTGACTTAGATTGTCACTTACCTGTTTTATAATGATTTAATCAGCTGTAGTTTTGACTAGTTTCTCGTTGAGTTTTTCTCCTCTAAGGGCTTATTTTGTGGTCTCTGTCTCCATCTTACATTGTTCACTGTTTTATGTGCCAATTCATTAAGTTTATGTCCCCTTTTTCCCTTTATATTTTGTCACTCCTGATTATAGGCTCCTCCGAAATCCCTTAACCTTCTGCTCCAAACAGTCTTTTTTGTTGTTGTTGAATGCCCTAGATGAAAGCTACCATATTGCCTTCAATATGTCAATAACTGTTGATTTAACTCTCTGTGATTACATCCTTCTGTCCTCCTCCCCTGCAGTCTCATTTGTGAGGCTTTTTTTTCTAAGTACAAGCGACTACATGATGGATCTAGTGAAAACTGCTGACCAGCTCACTCTCCATCAGCCTCCTCTTTTAGCCAGCCATGATGGATTTGACACCCCAACCTTCTGCATCGCGTCCGTCATTTCACCCGGCATGAGGCTTCAGAAAAAAAGAAAGAAAGAAGGAAAGAAAAACAACACCGAAGGAAGCATACAGAAAAGGCAAAGCATACAGAAAAAGCCAGTGAGCATATTGTTCTCTGTTTCCCTGCGGTCAGGCCTCACAGGTCACACACAGTTCAGCAGTGCTTGCTCTGTGACTTAAGATGGATCCTGGACACTTTTTAGAAGGCAAGACACTGCAGATGTAAAGGGGACAAAAGTAACTAATGGTTATCATCATGTATTTGTTGATTAATTAGGAACTGCAAACCTTTTGGTTTTATCTGACCAGTTTTCTTGAATATTATTCTTAAATATGCATATGAGACAGTTAATTAAATATTAACTAATTAGCATATATATATATATATATATATATATATATATATATATATATATATATATATATATATATATATATATATATATATATATATATATATACTGAAGAAAAGACTTTTTAGTGTAGTAAAATTTAATACATTTACTGTCACTATTTTTAAATTCAATGTATTCATTGTAATATTTAAATATTTTCTAATCATTGCAAACCTAGTAATGTTAAGTACATTTTAATGGATGTATAGTAATAGGTATGTAGCATGCTTTGCATTGCATGGTATTCAAGTAAGAGGATATTTTGAAAATAAAAGCAATCTTTGGTGTTTAAATTCGAGAGAAAGACATTTTAGAGTTTAATCATCATTAGTTTGATGATCAAGAAGAGTTTTGAGTAAGTTTTTTTTTTTTAGTTTTCTTATATATTTTCACCATTTCCATAGCACTTGTAGTTTAGATATGTCGATATAATGTTCTATTTTCTGCAAGTGGCTGCTATGTTTAATATTATGGGTCAAAATACCTAAATAATAAGAACATGAATAATAATAATGGTGCGATTATACAAATAATCATCATACATAGTGTAAACTGAGTAAGAGATGGAGTATGTTTGCTGTGAGGTAAATAATAAGACTTCATCTATCCAGTGTAAAACACTTCAATGATGATTTACAGTTTTACCGAAGTAACTCTCAAAATACAAAGCATCATAAAAAAACTATGGATCATCAGGTATGTTTTGCATGAACAGATCCCCCAGTAAAAAAAATACAAAATATATAGGCATGCATAAAACTGCAAAGGTTGGTGTATGTAAGTGCTACTGAGGTATGGCTCAGTGCAAACGAAAAAAAAAAAAAAACTAAAGCCCAGCTAACATTCAGTATTTGTATAATGTAGCTTGCCAGACTGTACAAACATGATCCTCACATCGTATGATCTGATGTCACACTGTTATATCTGAGTTGTAAAACTGAATTACAATCAAGATGCGCAAATATAGACGCTCGTAACACTCATCTTTGATGCAATCAGTCCATGACAAAATTAGTAGCAATACCTTACGGAAAACATAAATAATCTGTAGTGTTAATTTTACTCATAAAATGCCTTGTTAATGAAACCAGATTTTTAAAGAATTTGCCAGACGTGATTTGAAGTTCCATCAACAGGTTCAGCACTCCAACTGGTACTTGGTTTGAAGCTCATTGTAAGAGAAATCACACTGCAGGAAAGTGTCTCAAATCTTCTGACACTGCCAGAATTTTATAGGAGGAAAAATCTAATTGCAATTGTCATTAATTGGTTGTTGGCAAACATGTTGTAGGAATGGGTTTTAAAAGCACAGCAGTTCGAACTGTAGTTCTGCCGAGTGACTAAAAAGTTATCAGTATTGATATTAAAAAAACTGTACATTCTAGTCAAACCATTCTTCTGCAATCTTATACCAAAAACGGAAATAAGGGCATTATTAATGGCTATAAATGTGGGAGAGCGTTGATATTATGTGATTGTATTGTATTGCAATATGGAGCAATTAAGCATTGATGTTAAATCAAAAGTAATTCACAAATACTTGATAATAAAATGATTTCATGACAATAACTTGCTATGGTTACAACTGAATTAGTTACAAAATAACTGTATAAAATGATAAAATATGAAATAAAACAAATGATATAAATTGTACCCAGCTTAAATGTAAAATTAAAGTTACCAGAGGTAGAAGGAGAGGCACAGGGGAGAGAGAGAGACAAAGAGAGCAGGCCCAGAAGTTAGCCTGATTGCAGTACAGTCAGAGAAGATAGACTCCAGAGGAGGAGAAGAGCAGAGCAGGAAAGCAGGGCAGGAAAAGACCCAGAGCAGCGTTTTACCACCTATTTTATATCTTTCTTGACCATGTGACTGAAGCCCAAATTCTAAGACATTCAAACTGACCAATCAACATGTGACCAAATCGTAAAACCCCCAAAGTCCTCACACCAGGCCCTGATCTTATCAGTATCTGCCTTTGGAGACAGTAAAGACCTTCTTGAGTCAAAAAGACATGTTTTGTCATATAAACAAAAGCATATGATAATTTAGCCTCTTACAATGTCAATCTAATGATCAAAGACCACAGATTGTGTAGAAATAATTTTTAGATTTTCAAAATTCGTCTGACATTGCGAAGTGTGAGCCGGGCTTAAAGGGATAGTAAATTCTGTCATTTACTTACTGTTTACTTGTTTCAAACATTTGAGTTTCTTTCTTCTGATGAACAAAAAAGGAGATATTTTAACGAAATTTTGAAAACTTGTAACCATTGACTTATGTAATATCTGTTTTTCCTTCTATGGAAGTCAATGGTTACAGGTTTTCAGCATTTGTCAAAATATCTCCGTTTTTGTTTATCAGAAGACAGAAACTCACAAAGGTTTGGGACCACTTGAAGGTGAGTAAATATTGAGACAAATGATATTTTGGGTGAACTATCCCTATCCCTTAAAAAAAAGCACTTAAAATGGCTGGTACAGTACATGAAAAGACAATACATGTTTTTGCCTGTAGTTTCTTGCCATAACTTCTTCCTCTTTTATTAAAGCCGCTACTGTTGCTTCTCTTTAGAGACGTCTCTCCCGCTTGGTTAGTGCTGCGATTCGCATCACACCCTGAGATTGGGCCTGGCTATGGGCTCATTAGGGGACTGTAAAGACGGATTTTTCAGGCTTCACTTGATAGCTCATGCATACAAGTTATCAGCGCTACAGAATCAAAGGCTGGCAGATGTAGAATATGTCTGTTTATTGTGTATACAAACAGCCTGTTATCTGTCACCCCTGTGCTGAATAGGCTTTTATTAAGGAAAAAATACAAAAAGCGGGCTTTAAGAAGGTCTGCCAAGTATTATTTTTCTCCTCGCTCCCACAATGCTGCTCTTTGTAGTCATAAATAAAGGAAGCATCAAAACACGGAGGGCATTTTTAAGGACAAAAAAACGCTCACGTCATGTAGTTATTTTATGGATGAAAAGAGCATTATTTTTGTTTGTTTTTTTGCTGCCCGTGTCCGTTTGGCCAGTTCTTGCTGGTGTGTGTTTGTCACATTTTTTGAAGGCGAGCTTGTAATCCCGCAGAGACCTCTGATCCTGCTCCTACGCTGACGTTTGATGGAGACTTGAAATAGAATTCTATAATCTCAATGTTCTGATACGTGATAAAGGCTAGGTTAAACTTTCAGAAGCAGGTACAGAATGGTAAAAACTAAGTTCTCAGTGTAAAGTAGGAAAGTTTTGGGCTGGTAGGGGATGAATTTGTCAAAAAAAAAGAGAGATCATTGTTCATTTGCAATTCTAAGAGTAATGGAAAATGGAGCAATAAATAAATGTACAAAAATGTTGAAGGCTGTTTAGTTGCAAATTCATTCAAGATAAATAAAAATACTTTTACTCTATTCATTAGTTGATTGTTTCCTCCACAAAGTATTCTTTATGTAAGTATTATTATTAATAATAATAATAATAATAATAATACAAACATTTCAAGCTTATCTAGCTTTTTTTTGTTTAAATTAGCTTTTTCCCCCCGCAATTTAGCATTATGAATTTTATATTGCAGTTCTGTGGAAAAGTTCATAATGCTTGGATAATAAATGGACATAAAAGTTCAGATATTTAAATCCTGAATTCTGAGAGTAACGTTTAAACTAACAATTTAGGCTTTTTTTTCTTGTGGCTTAGAACTCACAGTTTGTTTAATATTTCCCCTTCTAAAGAATATTTCTGAACTATGAGAATTTTTTTATTCTTATTTTTATTCTTATTCTTTATCCTATTATATGGACTTCCATGCTATTTTGTTCTGTACTCTTTAAAACTGATTAAAATAATTGATGAACTGTGTAAAATAATTGAATATATAAATGGTTTATGTTTTGATTTCTTATAATGTTAGAATGATTTTCTTTATAACATAAAATGAGGTCTGACTTTGGCATTAGTCGTTTAGTAAATCTCTGATTTTTCAGTGTTGCCAATTTGTACAGTCGTTTCTTCATGTTAATATTAAGGCTTGTACAAATCTGTAGCAACATTATCAATTGTATAATAATCCAAATTAGCCTATGCAGTGGATATTTTATCATTAAATTATTTACTTTAAAAATAAAGTATACCCAGCAGTTTTGGAGACTCTTTCACTTTTTTTTTCAGATTAATTATTTGCAATTATACATTTAAGGACTAGAAAGATTATTTTGGGGGAAATTTGGTATTCACATTCTGCTTTCACAAGCTTTTAAGCTAATAAAAAAATAATGTGTTTATATGATTTAGCTCAGAATGAAGAAGCTGGATATCTTGTACTTTATATATACATACAGATATTTACAGATAAACAGAGATATGAATAGGATAGCAGTGCCTCAGGTTTGAGTTTGGTGGCTGTTCTGTTTGTTGTCATGCGAGACATGCAGTCCATTGTTTACTTGCCAGAAGCTGTTTTATATGGCAATGGCACATAGCGCAGAAATTAATGAGTGTGCCTCCAGCTCAAACAATTCTGTCGTTCTAATGAACACTGCCTGTCTATAGGATGACTCTGAGACCTTCAGTTAACAACAGGTAGATCCTTCTGTCTATTTTCATTCATTAAACTCAATTACTCTGAGTGTGTTGTCTCCATTCAGCTTTAAACTCGCACAAATATTTTAAAATTGCACTCAGATCAGTAGCAACAATGTTTAGTTTGGCCAACAGGTTACATGATTCACAATCATTGAGAACATGCTTGTTATTCATGTTTTGTTTCATTAAATCATCATTTTGAATTGTGCTAGAAAATCTTGATCTTTCCTTCAACATCTTTTGATGGAAAATTGGCTTTTATTGACATTTTAAATGGGTTGAAGTGATCTGGGTTAGTTTTTTAAATTACAGTACAAAAAACTGGTAATAAAGTGGCATTTTCTTATCTGTTATTTTACAGACTCGATCCTCTATTTATTATTTATTAGACAATATATAGACTGTTTCTCAATTCCAAGAATGCAGAGAACAAACTCGTGTTCTTGTGAAGACCGGTCTTGCCAGGTCACCTCTGAAGAATGAACTCGGGAAACCGCAAGAGCACAGAACATGTCCTGTGAAAAATGAGATGCTGCGTTCTTCCTGAAGGTCTCAAGACCTTCACGCATTTAGAACTGAAAAATATTTAAACATTACAGCACACATGCAATGATTTATTGTTTTTTCCTTTTTAATATATATATATATAACATGCACAAAAACCTTGCAAATATACTTTACACAATACAAATAATACTGATTATAGCAAATAATCTTATAAAACAGGCTTATTGTGTTTATGCCTTTATTAAGATTTTCATGTTAATGTTATTTTCACCATCTTATTCAGGGAAACTCCTGAGACAAATAAGTTCTATCTCTGAACTTTAATAATAAATCCATGTAAAATGCTGCGCTCACCACCTCCTCTAATCAACCGCAATGACGTCTGGGCCATTTCAAATGAAATGTGCACTTAAGTCTGCATCAGTGCATCCAGTGCGTTCTTGAGTTTTGGAACTGAACTTTGGCTGTTGATGATGGACGCAAGATCGCTGAAGAACGAATATTGAGAAACAGCCATTGTTTCAAACTTCTAAAATGTCAAAAAAGTCACTTTGTTAAACTGCAGTGCTGAATTTTCAACATTAAAAGTTGACAGAGCAGAGATCAATATCCCATAATCCAATTCGAATTTGTAAATAAATAGGGAAAAAAAAGCAAAAAACAAAGCAAAAAAACAAGTAAATTGTGCAAAATAGAACCTGTTAATTAATGGATTTTTTTACAGCGTACTTTTATCTTTTTGAGGTATTAATCGGTGTTTACTGATTTGAAGTGCTTTGCTAATAAACCCAAGAGGTTTGACTCTCAATTGATTTCAGGGCTTTGTTATTAGCATGTTGCCAATCTAAAAATAATTTATATAACTTTATTATGACTGTAATTGATTTTTGGAATGAAAATATCCTTTAATGCTGACGTGGCATTACAATAAACAACTAACTATACAAATATTAACAATATTAACATTAAACTCTAAGTCGCATTAGTCATTTGCATTTTCAAGAGTTCACCCTTAGCTGATGATTAATAATGAAGCATATTTGGCATGCTGTCGCAGGGAGAAAGCCCTGAGCTCAAAAGATCCTCGAGCGCGGGGCTCCCTCCTGTTTGAAGGCTGAGAAGGAAGTTTGAGCTCGGGTGGATATCAAGAGCTCCCCTGCTATAAGTGACAAATTATAAATGACTGTGGAAGCATACTGCTGGCTAGAGCTCGTCTGTAGTGCCAATTAGGTTTGTTCAATTCACCTTTGCCGCATGTCTTTGGTCTTTGGAATACATCTGTTTTAGCTTCAAATCTTTTTAAAACATTGTATTCAAGAAAACAAAAACCCATACAAATCTTTTAAACCGAAATCTGTCAACTTGACTACTAGGTCATGAAAAATGCTTATTTATTCATACAGACATAAGAATATAAACAGAGAAAAAAGAAAACTTTTGTTACAGATGGTTCATTTTGAGTGTTAACATGCAAGTGCTTGTCTGTAGCCACATGTTTTACATTAGTTATGCTTGAATGCATATTTTTTAAATATGTTTTTATCATGTTTTCATTGACTCGCATTTCACTAATAACCAAGAACCACATTTTCAGCTACTGTAAAAATATCCTCTAATGTTGTGTCATTGCGGTGCTGAAATATGTGCTAGACTGAACTATAAATACTGTATAGCTAGATCTAAATGTGGAGTATCGCTCGTATCATCATTACATATAATCATATCGCCTCGCTTTAAGGCTTGTAGAGCACTAAGACATATATTCTGTAAAGCAGCCTTGGAAGCAGGCATATTATGAAAACCGCTATAGAAATCTATTTGACTACAAGGGACATAATTCTTCATTCATATATAGAGGAATATAATGAGACAAAGATGAGAACAAGATTTTATTTTCTTGACGAGTTTCTGATGAGTGTCAGCATGCAATTTTGGTTTATCGCATTCTTCACTTTCTACTCTAAAGAAGCCGCTGGTGTCAATATGCATGAGGCATGTGTGCGGGGGTGAGAGGTTAAATGGATGTTAGGTGCAAAACGACCAATGCGAGTTTGTAATGAGCTGACATCCGATCCTCCTCTGCTCCTCTCTTTCCTCTGACAACTGCCTCCCATCTGTCAGGAGCAACAGTGGCTAATCTTAGCCTCCGTCAGACGCCCTGCCCCATCCGAAAAACCCCACTGTGTCAATTATTCATTTCGGACCTCCTCATGCCGCTCACCTCCAACTGACTGTCGGGCTGCAGAGGGACTGAGGCGAATGGTTATGTGAGCCCTGGCGCTGAGGATGTGTTGGCTAACAGCTCCTGTAATAACAGGACTTCTTCTGCGGCTTTGTGCTGTGAGGAGTGACTAAGGAGGAAATGGGCTGTGTAAAATGGTCATGAATACACCTGGCCTGCAGACAAGACACTTTTACTAATGCACACTGCCACCTCCAGGCACACCGGCGCGTCCCCCTGCTGTCACTACTTAGTCCTCTGTGTTGTTGTTGTTTTTTTTTTCCCCCAGTGTTTTTTTTTCCCTCTCTCTCTCTCTCTCTCTCTCTCTCTCTCTCTCTCTCTCTCTCTCTCTCTCTCTCTCTCTCTCTCCCTCGTTCACCAGGTTTCCACAATCATTCATTGGCAGAGCTTTTGCATTCATTTACATAAATGCCCACTGACTGACTTAAAATATACATATTAATTCAACCTTTCTCTCTCGCCTCTTTCTGAATCACATTCTCTCTCAAAACAAAGCTATTTTAAAGGTGTTTCTTTCAACAAAAGTCTTTACATAAATGTCTTTCATTATTTTGTATACTATTTTATTTTATGCAGTATATCTCTTATGGCTCAGTGGTTAGCAATGTCGCCTCACAGCAAGAAGGTCACTGGTTCCAGTCCTTGCATGCTCTCCCCATGTTCACGTGGGTTTTCTCTGGGTGCTTTGGTTTCCCCCCACAGTCCAAAGGCATGTGCTATAGGTAAATTGAATAAGCTAAATTGGCCGTAGTGTATGTGTGTGAACTAGTGTCTATGGATGTTTCCCAGTACTGGGTTGCAGCTGGAAGGGCATCCTCTGGGTAAAACATATGCTGAATAAGTTGTTCGTTCTGCTGTGGTGACCCCTGACGCATGGTCTAACAGGGTTGTGCTTTTTCTCTTAATGAGTTCTGGGTGTTTTTTGAGCACAACACGCATTAAACTAATCAGAGTCTCATCTCCCATTTCCTTTAAAAGTCAGTTGCGTCATGCCGTGGCACATTTGCTATTTACATGGCGGACTTTGTTAGTGGATAAAATGAACACTTCACTAGTGAGAAAACAGTTAAACAGACCATATTCTGTGCGAGGTTAAAGCACAAGCCTCCTCCATTTGGCCTCTTTACTTTCTCTTTACTTTTACTTTTTATTTTGCTCCTTTACTTTCATGAATATAGAAAAGGTGTTGTTTGCACTTCACTGAAGACATCCATTAGACTATATATTAAATTTCGTTTGTTAAGTGGAAAGATTTGTTTCAAAACGGTTTCTAGATTCAGTTATTATTTCCAGCCAATGAATAGATGAACAATAATAATGACAAGTTATATTTAAACACATGTCCTTTACCCCATATGGTCCAAAACACCCGACAGGTGGAGAAATTGAAACCTTGTTTTTATTAAAACAAATATAAATATGCATATAATAAGCAATACTACAACTTACAATAATACTACTAATAATAATAACTACCAGTAAAGCGTGATATTTAAGGTTATCATACCGTGAGAAACGTATACCGACCCATTCGTTATATGTTATGTATTATCAGTTTAGATCAAAGTAAAACAACTGTAACATAAACATAGTCCATTTATAGTTTATATTAAACTTTGTAGTTTTTATAAAATATTTTATTATATAAAAAAGTATTAGTTCATTCATTATTCATTCATACTTTTGCTAATAACTAACCAAACTGTAATGTTTTTTTAGAAAATTAATTGAGTGCAACACTTATAAAACTAATGACAAGTACTGATTATCAACCATTTAGTTTGACATTTTGCAGATTGTTTGTTATTGTTATTGGGGTTTTTTTTATAGAAAAAAGATTTTTCTACCAAATACTTTAAATTTTTTACCCTGCTGCTGGAGAATTTCTCTCTCTTTATCACTCTCTTCTCCTCTGCTGTGTGAAGATTAGGATGCTGTGTAGAGGTCGTTGGCGAACGGCAGTTTACTTTTCAATTACCCTGCCGCTGTTTTCATGTCGCCGGAAACAAAAAGCCCAATTTAAAATGATAATGAAGCAGTTGTCGTCTGGCAGGGACAGGGAAATGTGGCGAGCGTTGTGTGGATCGTAAATCTTGCGCCGTTACCCGCCGCGAAGAGATGAATCTCCACTGCTCTGCCTGTCTTTTTTTCTTTTCCGCGTTCTCTTTCTCTGCCCCGCACGACTTGTCTCGCACAAGAGAAATGCCTGTGCGAAAGCTTCTTAATGTGGTAAACAAGTGGCCTGATTAATCGATGTGTCAGCAAGGCTCGTTTAGGACCGAAACATGGAAAGGTACGATGTATAGAGAGCATCGCTATGTTTTAGATGCAATTTCCAAGAATCAAGAAGAGTCTTTCTTTTTAGTGTTGAGTATTTGTGCCAGTTAGGGCAAGTTTTATGCAAAGAGATTCAATTTGAAGAGCTTTAAAAAAGATAATGCTTGTGTGGACAAGCCAAGATGCTTTGGAAACACAAACCTTTTCCCTCACCAGATGAATGATGAAAACTTTGAGAAAAGAGATCATAATCCCCTTATAGCAGTAGAATATCTTCAGCACGTGCTTGTTAAGTAAGCAGACTGTGCGTTGGTGTGGGTACCAATACAGTTATAGTTCTTGGTGTGAATAGGCCTTTAGGGTGGTCCACTATACTAAACATCCATTCACTGAGGAAAAAATGTATGAGATATATGAATAAGCCTCATTTAAAGTTGGTACAGGCTCCGAGGAACTGGGGTCAAAGATCAGGCATGCCGCCTTCAGTAATGAGGTCCATGTAGAGGTCAGAGACTGAGGAGACTGAGAATTTCATTCACAGGAAACTTTAAAACACTCATCCAAAACACTGTTTGGCGATCTCTCTCTGGCCTTCCAATGATTTAAGGAGCTTCTGAATGAGAATATAAAAACTACTCTGCTGGACCGAGGTGCTTTGTCACACTGCGGGATCTCCAAATCTATAACCCATTAGAGAATAGTGCGGAATCTGTATGGGTATCATTTCTGTTTTGCACTTGTTCATGTTGTTTTCACATTTGGTGCATTTTCTTGAGTCTAGACCTAGGGTGCGTTTACCAAAAACTTTGTTATGGTCAAAAGTTTTGTTGCTAGCATAGTTCAGTGTTTCAGAGTTTGCTGAAGCCATCGTTTTAACTGAAGAGAACAGAACAGCATTGCAAAAGCTTCCGGTTGAATCCGTAGCTACAGAATAAGAGAGCTAGGAGAATAGTCTGTACCATTCATTGTATAGTTGTACAACTTTTTTGTTTAAAAGAACAAACTTTAAGAAAATAAAAGTGGCTTTGATGAGGAGTGCGAACATGCCTATTTTCTCTGATATCACTGTGGAAGCCCTGAGTGATGTACAGCAACCTACAGTACATAAAAAAGCTAAATAATGAGGAGCAAAAATGTCCTTAGATGCCATGTTTGTTATTTTCAAAAATAAAATGACTTTAATTTTGATCTTGAACTGTTTAAATAGACAAAAGCTATCAATCCACCAGTGTTATTAGAACAACAACAAATGTGCAACACAGTTCCTTTGTTTTTCTTTGAACATTTTTTGCTAGCTAGTAAGTTTCTTCAACAGTGCAACATGCTGTTATTCAAGAGAAAGGCACCCTTGGATCTCATCGCCTCTGTTCTGTTTTCTTACTGTTCTGTTTTTCTTTTCCTTTTTTTATGTGCGTTTGAATGCAAATTATCTTTAGTGTCACTATTACCACCACCATCATCAACAATCAATCTGAATACTACTGGAAGCTGGCTGGCTTTGTTTGTAATTTTGTTGGTAAAAAAAACGAACAATATTGTGTCTTAAGTGCAACTCAATATTAACGTGTTTGTTTAACTGTTAACTGTTGTGTGGAATCAATACCACATTGCACACTCATATATTGATACTCTGGAAAATGGCACACTTTATTACACAATGTCAAATTATATAAATTATATAAAACTCATACAGAGATTATATGTTTTTTTTTTTACTTTAATAACTGGAATTGTAGGTTCTTTATTACTGCAGTCTAATATGCTTCAACATGAATACTTTTGTGCACTTCAGACAGATTTTTTTGTTGCATGTTTCCATTCACCTATCTCATAAAAAATACCAAGATGCACATAAATTTGGAAATGAGGAAAATTGATTACCTTTGATAAACCTTTTATCCAAAAAGGAAAAAATGATCATAAATTATGATGGAAACACACTTATAAAAAATTTGATATAATAAATTCCAGCATGCACATTAAAAAGGCTTTTTGATTTTTGTGATGGGCACAATTAGCAACATTAATAGACAAACCAGTGGACCAACCATATTACACAACATCTGAAATGTTGTTTTCATTCTAAACTGCTTTAGTCCAAGTCCATCATCATAGAATTTCGGTATTATTATCTTAAGTGGCTGCACTCGCAAAGAGTGGTCTCATGCCCCTGAAAAGCCACCGTCCATTCATTGAGTTTCTTATTTGTCTTCTGAGGCGCAATCATTTTATTATTTGAAAAGGCAACCCACAGTGGCTTCTCCTACCGCAGCAAATTCCATTTTTCTTTTTAATGTTAGACGCCAGTTTATTTTTTGTTCTCTTTGACTCATTGAAGGAAATGGTGCTTTTTTTGCAAATGTTTTATGTGGAATTTCAGTTTTGAGAGTTTAATTAGCATATTTGAATGGAAACATAATGCCAAACAGCAACAACACTTTACATGATACATATTATGGCTGCACGATATTGGAAAAAACTGACATTGCATTATTTTCTCCTGCCACTTTATTAGGTACACCTGTCCAACTGCTCGTTAACGCAAATTTCTAATCAGCCAATCACATGGCTGCAACTCAAAGCATTTAGGCATGTAGACAAGGTCAAGACGATCTGCTGAAGTTCAAAGCGAGCATCAGAATGGGGAAGAAAGGGGATTTAAGTGGCATGCTTTTTGGTGCCAGACGGGCTGAGTATCTGAGTATTTCAGAAACTGCTGATCTACTGGGATTTTCACACACAACCATCTCTAGGGTTTACAGAGAATGTTGTGAAAAAAAGAAAATCTCCAGTGAGCGGCAGTTCTGTGCGCGCAAATGCCTTGTTGATGCTAGAGGTCAGAGGAGAATGGCCAGACTGATTCCAGCAGATAGAAAGACAACATTAATTCAGATGACCACTAAAATAATAATGGCAACATAAAATAAAATGTAAAAAATCAAGCGTAGTTAAAACAGAGCAAAGATACAAATTAAATCAGCAATGATTCATGATTTTTGGAGTCGATGAGCAGTTTTTAGGAACATAAATAAAATAATCCAGTGCCAAATAAAACTATTGTTTTAATTATGGAAATAATTATATACTTAACAATTCATCTTTGAACTACAAATGTTTCATTGAATTGCTTACACAGTCACAGCCTTAAAACCAATTTAAATAATCAACTATTGTGGATTCACACTTGCTGAAACAATATATTGTGCAGCCCTAATAAATATCGCACACCCCTAAACAAGATGTTCATTTTTGTGTGAACTCCTTCCTTTACACATAGCTGTTACAGTGTTAAACAAAGATTTTCCCTTTGTTCTTCAGACATCATTAGTGTTTTTTTGGCAACGCAGAATCCTCTCCAGATCATCCATGATGATGTCGAATCTGATAACTTCATAATAAATGGCTTCAGATGACAGGAAATTGGTTCCGTCGTGAATGACAGCCAAATCATCCGAGGCAGATGGTCACGCTTGACCTCTTCCTGCCCTCTGCATGCTACCTTTAAATTGGTGTGTCTTCAGTGGAGATCCGAAATAAAGAAGAGTAAGACGTGCTCTCTAAAGAGGTTGCTTTTTTATGTTGTAACTGTCATAAATCCATTGGGTCTTGACAGAAGATGCTGCTTGTGTTTTTACGCTTGTGTGAAGGTTTTTTTTCTTCTTCTCAACCTCTGATGGCTTCAGAAACCTCCAAACACAAAGAGCTAAAAGGGAAAATGAAAATACTGAGGAGAAAATGAAACAACTCAGTGGTGTAATGAGACTCAGTAGAGGCGCTTGGGCTTTATTTTCACCTCGTTTTTTTATCCTTTCACCACATCTCTTCATTGCTGATGTGCGGCACGTCGGACTTGGTGATCTTTGGAGTCAAGCGGACCCGGTGGGTGTAGTGGGAGGACAGTTATCGTACACTTGTTGAATATTGATAACCCGCTCCATTGGGAATTAATTTTTTTATTCATTCAAGTTATGCCAGTCATACATCTTCAGAACCAGATGATGAAAACCCTTTAAAGTTTCCTCTTCCAATGTGCCCATTGCTGAATATATTGTCTTCAGGTAAAGAGAGAAAGGACAAGTCATAAGGATTGCTTTTGTTGTTCTTCTCTTTTTCCGTTTCTTTCTGAATTTCCAATTTATATACGCAGGAACAAAAAGCGCAGAAATAATGAAACCCTAGATGAAAAAAGGCCTGTAACTTTGAACTAAATTGCAAATGTGGAGAAGCTCGGAAGATCCAAAACTTCCCATCTTCTTTATCTGTCAAAGAACTCGTGGCTTTGTTCCCAATAGGGGATTAAAACCCGCTTTGAAGCAAAAGTTCACCCCAAAATGCAAATTCTGTCATTATTTACTCACCTTGTGACACTTCAACCCCATCATGCATCACGTTTTGTTGTGGATCACAAAAGAATACGTTATTTATTAAAACATCTTTATTGTTAGCTGCTTCTTTTATGTTCAGTCTTCTGGGATGCCTCACATATATGATGTATTGTTTAAAAAAGCTATAGCTCTTCTTCCAGCTGATCGACTGACATAAATGACATTTTATGGGGGTGAGAGAGACCGACAGAAAGGATAATGGAGGATTTATGACTGAAGCACTTGGTAAAAAAAAAGTTTCAAAATGGATTATGATATCACATAGTGTATTATTAAAGGCTTCAGTCACCTGAGGCCAGGCTTTTGAGCTTTAGCATCTGTGTGAGGTGCGATTTCAAAGCATTTCTCCTCCATTGACTTTATTTGTTAATATGTGCTGGATGTGTTTGGATTTGCACTGATTGACACATCTGTCTCAGTGAGTCAGTATTCTCCAGAGGTTGTTCACATTAGCCTGTTAAAGAATAGTATATAATAAAAAAACAGTTGTGTCTACTCACCCTTGTGATATCTATCTATCTGTCTGTCCGTCCGTCCTGTCATTCTATCTATCATTCTATCCTTTTTTTATCTGTCTATCGTTCTTTCTATTGTTCGGTTGTTCTATCTATCTATCTATCTATCTATCTATCTATCTATCTATCTATCTATCTATCTATCTATCTATCTATCTATCTATCTATCTATCTATCTATCTATCTATCTATCTATCTATCTATCTATCTATCTATCTATCTATCTATCTATCTATCTCTCTATCTCTCTATCTATCTATCTCTCTATCGTTCTATCTCTCTATCGTTCTATCTCTCTATCTCTCTATCTCTCTATCTTTCTATCTCTCTATCTTTCTATCTATCTTTCTATCCATCCATCTATCTATCTATCGTTCTATCTATCCATCTATCTGTCTGTCTGTCGGTCGGTCGGTCGGTCTGTCTGTCTGTTGTTCTTTCTATATATCATTCTATCATTCTATCTACATTAAATCTATCAATTTTCAATTAAATCTATCAAGTATTTCATGTCCACAAAAAACAAACAAACAAACAAAAAAACCCACTTATTTGCAATTGTCATTATTGCATATTTCACAATTTGTCATTTCCCCTTCAAATGCATCTTTATTTTTATACCATTTTCCATCAATGAAACAGATCTTGATCATTTATAAACCATCATACACGATATTAATACCCTCTCCCCTGCTTTGGTATACAAAGTGTCCAATTATCTGATCCCCTCAGTGTAATTGCTTTAACCTGTCAGCAGCATTGTCTGTAGCCCGTATGCCTGAAGTGAACAGATAGGTCCTTTCTTCTTTGAAACTACAGCTGCTATGATATTAATTGAGCTTCTGTCATTGCTGTCTCTGGGAAGTTTTTGTCATCAGAGGGCCCTTAGTGTTAGTATTGACAGAGTGTGTGTGCATGTGTGTGTGTCTACGTACACGTTAACAGATACGAGACTAGAGGTGCTAGCGCCATACGCCAGTCATCTAAGCCAGTCAATTAGCAGCCCCTGCAATTTTCATGATCCTCATTGTTCTCTGAAATGAGGTGGTGAGTGAATAAAAAGCTGCTGTCAGCTTTGCTGTGGTGTTGACTGCTTTAAAAACCAAAACAAAGAAAGTCTCTCCTTGTCTGCGCGGGCTGTTTGGTCTGGACGGACTATGAATATTCGCACAGATTACCGAAACGTGGGTGTTTGTAGTGCTCTGAGCATCCACTTTGTCTGCATCCAGGTGCACGTAGGCGAAGGAGAACTTTTTTGCTCAATGAAGGCTTATGTTAAGAGGACGCTAACATCCAACGGAAACATTAGCAGGATTTGTTGACCCATCACGGCTCATGAAATCCTCTGCCAGAACTGCTTCAAATGAAGCACCATCAAAACAGCGATCCGTCCAATTTTCTTCTAAAAGCCCACAGATGTACAAGATGTCTTTTCATTGGTGTTGTTTCGGGCCTAATGGGATTTCAGGTAAAACTGGATGCTTTCATGTCGTTCCATGTGGCCTCTTGGGCTCAGATGATATTGAGCCATCTCATCATCCATCTTGATTAAATGAGATAATAAGGATTCCACATTTGACCAATCGTGTGCATCCGCACTAGAACCGGGTCAATTACTACACAGATCCTTCATTTCATTCGGTTAGTTTTTTTCTCTTCCATAAATCAATTTCAGGCTGGTAAACAAAGGTGGCATGAAATCTGGCAGTTGATACTATGGTTTGAAGGCTAAATGGCCTTTTTTCACTAAGTACCTCATAGAGCTGGTTTAGGAGCTAGGTGATGCTAATTTTTCATGGCAGTTCAATTACATTCCCTCTGCCCTCTTTTTTTCTTCCTTCGTTCTCTCCGTTTCTGCTTTTGGAATCCGTCTTCTGTGAGAATTCATGATGGTGAAATGCCAAGAATAAGACCGAGCAGCAGTGCCTGAGGGAGCCCTTTCATTTGTTCACAATTCACACAGCATAGAACATGGCTCCACTCAAAGACGTGCGATATGGAGATGAGAACGCAGAAGAAGCAAGAAGTTACTTTTGAACCGGTTGCAAAAGCAGCAGGCAAAATATGGATGGAAGAAATGAAAGACAGGTGCATGCTTCTCACCCACAGAGGAAACATGCCAAACGGTGCATTTGTTTTGTGCATCAGCATTTCACTGATGAGCTTTTGTCTCTAATGAAAAATATAAAGCAGTATTCGGTATTTCCAGCTAGAGCACATTTGCTTGATTAAAATGCATAAGGCTTTGTTGACATTCCATTTGCACCACATTTTCCTTAAGCAGAGATCTCTCCTCACCTAAGAGAATAAATTAAGGATGCTACATACAATACCTTAAACACATATATTTTTAAAACTATTTAGGACATGATATTGCCAGAAGCAGCTTTACAGAATATAATATAACACATATAAAAAATGTGGTAAGAAAAATGACAAACAATACAATTTGGAAACACTGCATATGATGTAAGAAGAATTCATCATGTCTCAATCAAGAAAACGTTTGGAGCGCATATTTAATGCATAAGAAATTCAAGTGCACACCTATAAATCTAATACTTCTTTTCTAAAGGAAAATAGGCCTGTAAACTACTGTTCACTGCAATATTACAAGAAGTTATGTTACCTATTCATGAATGAAAAAGTTTTATTTATCTAATAACTCCAGCCAGCATTTAGGGAACTTGCAATATTGTCAAAAACAAAGAACTTTCAGTTGTTATATGTAAAAAGGTCTAAATATGTACAAGACCATTCAAATATTTTGCTCGTCACCTATTGACATCAGATCTCTCAGTGAGAGAGAGGGAAGGATTTGCCCTCATGATATCTTTACTGCCCTATTCATTTAACCTAAAAAATGTATTGCTTTGAACATCACTGTGCCTCTCACGATCTGTTCCCTTGCTCATTCACTCTTATTTTTAGGTATTTTAAGTGATTTTTGGGAAGCCGGTATGAATATGCGTGAGACTTCGCATTGATTGCTCATGCCCCCACATATCACATCACGTGTTGTGGCTGTTGTAGGCTATGTATAATATACGGAAGTGCACGTGCAGCTTTCTCTGCTTTTAAACGCCTAAACAAACACCTGCTATCGGTTTATGAGATTGGTCAGATTGGCGAGTACCGATCAAGTAATTAAATGTGATTATCGACCGATACCAATCTTCGGCCGATCGATCGGAGCAACCCTAACATGTAAATATGTACAAATGTATTCACATTTGCATATGTATATTGTGCATATATATATATATATATATATATATATATATATATATATATATATATATATATATATATATATATATATATATATATATATATATATATATATATATTATATATTATATATATATTATATATTATATATATATATATATATTATATATTATATATATATATATATATTATATATTATATATATATATATATATATATATATATATATATATATATTATATATATTATATATATTATATATTTTCATTTTTGTAAAAATAATAATGATAATAATAATTGATGCGTATATTTCTATTTAAATACTATAAAATTGTGCAACTAAAATAATTGCACAACACCTATATATATTGTTTAACTTAAATACTGTTGATATTCCATCATTTGACATGTCTACTTGCTACAGTATTTCTTTCGCAACTATATATAAAATATTGCACATGTATATTTTATCCGTGCTTCCATATGAAGGATGGAGAACCAGTGCAGGGTAGCCCATGGTTTGGTTCGCATCACAGCCGCTCTCATCTGATTACAGCTCTCTGTCTCCGACTGCAGCCTAAGAGTGGCAAATTAATTGGCCTGTCAATCACGACAAACTCCAACTCCTCGTTTCACTGAAAAATACTGTGAGGTGATGCATTCCAAATAAGATACTAATGCCTCTCTGAAGCAGAAGGTGAGACCACGTCTGATAATTATTTGAGGAACTGCCGAAACATGAATGCTTTTTGGCGTCTTTGTCCAGGGAGCCCATTCCTGTCTCAATCGCTTTTCTTTCTATTCTAACTCTTTAATTTGCTAGTCCTTCATTTACCCATGACAGGCTTTTTGACCACGGTCATCAATCATTCCTTTGTGACAATGACTGGTTTAGTCTAAGAAGTCAAAGTTCAAGGTTAGTGAAGGTTTTCTCCATCCTGTGAATCAAACTGATCAGATTAATGAACCTACCCCCGGGGGTTTGCTTTACTTTTTGTGAGCATTTGTGGATGGTTTGATTTAATGGAGTAATTGTTCCCAACCGTCCTAATTAATGCAGCCATCAGCTCATAGATCAATAGCGAGTGCAGTGATTGATCTTGCTACGGCAATGATGTTCTAAAGCGAACGTGTTTTCTGGGTGTAATTGCAACAGCTTATTCGGCATATGCTCTCCAAACATGTGTGTTTATATTATGAGCAATACCGACTCAGTCTGGCTTTAAAAAAACACTTCCTTTTTTCCTTCCTCCAGGTTGAGATGTTTTGTCAACATGGCCTTTTATTGCGCCGGCTGTCGTCCCTGCGCATGCCTCATACTGCATTTTTCCCCTCTAAATGTTAATTAAATTGCCATGCCTCTCTTTTGTGTCTGCTTTGCCATGCATGCAATGTCGGCACGCTCCTGCCTATTGACGCTTCATTCAAAATGTCAGCATTGTAGTCAAGTGTGCAGAGAGCTGTTTTCCAAGGTTCCTCAGGCACGCGGTGGTCAGGTTTCTGGCCCGCATTCAGATCTGGAGAGCGCTGTCATGTAGGGACAATGGAGGGGAAATGGATAGTGCTGTTCTGTTGACAGGTCTGCTAGAGAACAGTTACAGTGTGAGAGGCAGAACTGCACATCTGCTCTAATAGAATATAGATTTAATCTGATATTATGTGGATTATATTAAACTAAATGGATACCTCATTACCTCTTTTTATCTGTCTGTCTATCATTCTGTCTGTCTGTCTGTCTGTTTGTCGTTCCGTCCATCCATCCGTCTATCTATCCGTCTATCTATCCGTCTATCTATCCGTCTATCTATCCGTCTATCTATCTATCTATCTATCTATCTATCTATCTATCTATCTATCTATCTATCTATCTATCTATCTATCTATCTATCTATCTATCTGTCTGTCTGTCTGTCTGTCTGTCTGTCTGTCTGTCTGTCTGTCTGTCTGTCTGTCTGTCTGTCTGTCTGTCTGTCTGTCTGTCTGTCTGTCGTTCCATCCATCCATCCATCCATCCATCCATCCATCCATCCATCCATCCATCCATCCATCCATCCATCCATCCATCCCTCCATCCCTCCATCCATCCATCTGTCATTCTACCTATCTGTCCTTGTATCTGTCTGTCTGTTTCTTTCTCATTATATCTATTGTTCTTTTATTCTATCTATCATTCTATTGAGTGTTCTATCGACTGTCTTTCTGTTCTATCTATCATTCTATCTATCTGTTTGTCTCTCTGTCTATATTTTTGATACCAAGGAAACTTTAGCAATGACTTGGTCATTGCAAATCAGTTGTGAAGGTGCAATATCTTAATAGTTTAATGCTAATATGTCATTTATACTGGAAACTTTTTTGACTTTCATTAAAAGAAAAGGTAATCATTAATATCAACAAATTTACCATCAATCCAGTAATACTGAACCTCCACTGGATATTTGTTGCACAAACCCATAGCCTCCTGGACTGTAGCATTTGTAGAGTATTCTAAAGAAGTGTGGGTTTGCATGGGTGTACATGCATGGCTCTGGCTGTCTGGAGCAGGGAGAGGGTGGAGCTGAAGCACTATCGAGCGTGCCAGTAATTATGGTGTCATGGTGCCGTGTCAGAGACTGGCATGTCGATGTTAATGAGCTCTCCTCTGCCTTTCTCTCCACCTCCACGGCTTTGATGTCTCCACATGTCAGACGCAGAGACTCCAGTCTTCCCTCACGTTCTTCTTCTTCTTCCTCTCTTTCTCTCTCCATCACTTCCCAGTCTCGATCTGTGCTAATGTTCCCCTTTTTTCTCTTTGTCTTTCACTTGAGCTGCTGCTCTCGCTGTCCCCGACACTGAGAGGTCCTGTTTTAGACGCACGGGGTGGCAAGCGATGTGAAATTGCAGTGAAAGGTGCTCAGTGAGTGTAATGCGTAGTGAACCTTTTATAGATTCATTCTTCATTCAGCATGTATGAACTGCATAACTAGATTCAGGTGGAAATTTTTTTGACTGAAATGAGTCTGTTTTGCATTCTAATAAATAAAATAAGTACTATCGGTGGGATAATGTGCACACTTAAAAAATAAAGGTTTCTTTTACTATCTTTGATAAGTGTAAATACTGTTAATGTTTTTATACGCATTCAAAAAAATATAAAAAAAATTATGAATACTTGATTTAAGTTTTGTTTATTTGTCAATGTTTTTTTTCTAAATAGGCTTTCCAGTAAATTAATTTTAAAGTTTAATAATAAAGCTGCATACCATCAGTATAGCAATATGATAAATTTTCTAAAAAAAAATTCAGAATTATTTATTACTCTAAAGTGAGCTGAACAATATTTCTACTATTTTATTTATTTTTTTCTGAATTGTTCTTTTTATTCTTAATTTTCCTAAAAGACTTAATCTTATTTTACTCAAGTAAATGTGCTAACATGTACAGTGGGGGAAATACATGTAAGTATTTAACATGTCACCATTTTTTTCAGAAAACATATTTCTAAAAGCCCCGTTGACTTGAAATTTTCACCAGATGTTGGTAAGAACTAATTGAAACAGAAAACAAACGGAAAACAATATTAATTAGTTTACAAATGAAGTTATGTGTAATAAAATGAAATGACACAGCGGAAAAAAAGTATTGAATACGTGAAGGGAGGTATAAAAAGGCAGTGAAGGCCCAGACAGCAGCTGAAATCTCTCAGTAGTTCTTCAGCAACCCTCTGCCCCTCGTCATTGTAAATTAATATCACTTGCTTCAGTCCAACATCTACATTAGCAGGATAATGATGAAACCAGGGTGGACATTTCAGCTAGACAGTGATCCAAAACACAGCCAAGTTTTTCAGAGAAAGACAATCAAGCTGTAGAATGGCCCAGCCAATCACCTGATATGAAGCCAATGGAAAATCCAAAATAAAGATCAGATTTGATAGATGAAACCCAAAGAACCATCAAGATTTTTACACTCTGTGGAAGTCTGTGAAAAAAATCACACCTGAGCAATGCATGACTTCATTCTCCAAATGAGAGGCATCTTTGCCATCGTCAAAAAAGCCTATTATATAAAGTATTAATACATTTCAGTAGTTCAGTACATTATCCTTGTGTCATTCCATTGTTATTACACATAACAACTATTTCAGATATTTTTTGTTATTTTTATGTTTGCATTGTTTGTGTTTTTATCAAAATTTGGTTCAATTCCATTTCAACAGCTCATTTAGAACATCCCCCCCCCCCCCCCCAAAAAAAAAATGACACGTTAAATACCTTTCCCCCCACACTGTACATATTTGATCTATTTGAGTATTTTCACACATTTAAACCTATATCTACAGTTTGGATAATCATATAGCTCTCTTTATTTTTTTTGTGAAACTGTCATGATGGTGAATATTTACTGTATTGTGCATTTATTTGTATACAGACTAACACATACAGTAGCTCTGTGTTTTCAGTCATATTTTGAAGCTTATCTTACTCATCCTGTGCTCATTTCACACTTACAGGCATGAAAAATCCAATCCCATTCTTGTGCTAACAATGGTGGAAATCACGAAAGGAATTCATCAACAACTTATTGTCATCTAAGCAGGCACACTCATAAATTCGACGCCACCCCTATCGAATACCAGTCAACGCTTTGTTTCCTCAGAGCCAAACCTAGTCAGATGACCAAATTACATCACAGGGATCTCAAGCAGCCTGTTGTGAAATCAGCTCATTTGTTTTAATAAGATGGTGATATTGGCTCTGATGACAGTCTAGTGCGGCCGACGAGAAACAGAGGGATCGGTGAAGAACGAGGAGAGATGCTCATTTGTTGTCATTAAGTGCTTGTCGAGGGTCACTTGATTTGTTCGTTCCAAAACACGCATTGATCACCACGGCCGAGCAAAGCACCAGACGGTGAAAGATGCTGTTATCTTTTCGTCATTACTCAAAACTAGTTGTTAACGGCAATTTGGCATCCTGTTCATAAACTGTCATTAGTTGTTGCTATTGAGAAGTCTCTTAATGCATTGTAATGGAGTGTCATTTTTGATGGACAGTCTGCAGTGTCACGGAAGCATGATTAAAAATCATTTCATCATCGGGTTTAATCTCAATTTGAAACTTGTGATTTTTATGTTTAGCTTTGCTATGGCTTGGCACAGTCATGCTGCTTTTATTCATTCATATTGGTGTTTGATTTACAATACACCGAAGGCAGTTTAATGAAAATGTTTGAAAACTAAAGTGTAGCAGGCTTATATTTAACTTCAATAAAATAGACACATTGATTTGCCTGTGATATGTAAATTCATATATACAGCACTTGCTCATTAGAAATTCATGCTTCAGACTATATTTTTGGGAAACAGCAAAAATCTAATTCAACATATGTTTGAATGCAGTGTCTAGGAAAAATTAATGCTAAGGGTGCTCCTTTTCATGCTAATGACTTACAGGGACATGTTTTCCATGAATATAGGATTATTTGCATGAAATTCTTTGTGCAACACCAAATAAATACCGTAAAACAACTTAGCTGTGTAAAAAAAGAGATTTGGCCATATGTACTGTATGTGTGTGAACAAGAGAATGTATGGGTGTTTCCCAGTGCTGAGTTGCAGCTAGAATGGGATCCGCTGCACTGTAAAAAGTTCTGGGTTAAACACAGTAGATTTGTGTTGGGACAGCATGAAGGAATTAGGTTAACTTCATTAGTTTTGACAAATTTAACTTGATCCAAATATACTACAGCCATATCACCTTGCAGCCCAAGACCAGTTACTCACTGAAGCTAAGCAGGGCTGAGCCTGATTATCCCCTGGATGTGAGACCGCATGGGAAATCTGCTTGTGGTTGGAAGTGATGCTAGTGAGGTCAGCAGGGAGCCCTCAACCTGCAGTCTGTGTCCTCATGCCCCAGTATAGTGAAGGGGACACTATACCGTCAGTGATCGCGTCTTTCGGCTGAGACATTAAATGGAATTCCTGACTCTGTTGTCATTAACAATCTCATGGCACTTCTTGTAAAGAGTAGGGATGTAACCCCAGTGTCCTGGCTAAATTCCCTCCATTGGCCATTACAAATCAATGGCCTCCCAATCATCCCCATCCACTGAATTGGCTCTATCACTGTCTCTTCACTCCACCAATAGCTGGTGTGTGGTGAGCGCCCTTGCCCTGTGGTTGCTGCTGCGTCATCCAAGTGGGTGCTGCATACTGGTGGTGGTGTGTGGAGAGACCCCCCTTATGATTGTGAAGCGCTTTGGGTGTATTAAGCGCTTTGATATTACATTACATTGCAATTAAGTTGTCCCAAAAAAATCCCGTCAAGAATTGTTTTGTTTCAGCTCATTTTCAGCTCATAAGTAGTTTGAACAAACAGCGAGCATAATTTTTTTGAGTGAGCATAAATAATGTATATATGCCAGAGTAATTGGCAGTTTATTGTGCTCTGGTGACACCCTGATAAATTAGGAACTAAGCCAAAGGATAGTGAGTCAGTGAGTGGATTTAGCGCCGGCTATCATTTATAATTGAATACATTTGCCTCACCCGTCTCCATATGGACAACTTTTCTGTGTGGTCAGTTTGCTCGATAGCTCACATTTCATAATGTTGTATTTGTGATGCAGAGCAAACCGGTTAAACTCCGGTGAGGCATGGATCCACAAAAGAGATAAAAGCAATGTTAAGGTCAAGGTGAAACTATGTGGTTGCAGTGCACTTTTTTTCTGGTATTTGGTTTTGAAAACACTATTGGTTGGGTTTAGGGCATGGTTTAGGCCATTGTTTTACTGGTCTAGGTCAGTGTTTCTCTACCACATTTCTAGAGGACCACCAGCTCTGCACATTTTTCTTAAGCAAACGCACCTGATTCAGATCATCAGCTCATTAGCAGAGACTGAAAGACCTGTAATGGGTGTGGCGGACATTGGAGACATCCAAAACATGCAGTGTAGGTGGTCCTCTAGGAACGTGGTTGAGAAACACTGGTCTATGTGATCTGTATGACAATCCCCACCTTCTCATGGATGTGTGCAAGACGGATGTGTGTCTGAAATGTATTTTAAAAAGTATCCTAAGTAGCATATTTCAGAAAAATGTAGACAGTGCCCACTAGTGGATTTGTCAAACGTACCTGGAGCTATGCATGTATGTAGTTTGTATGTATGTATGTTTAAGTAAATATTTTTGAGTATGTATATAACTGGTTTATTGGTTTAATAAACGGTTTGAGAGCAAAACAAATGTTAAAGTGAGTATTGAAAATTCAAATGTTAATATTTGCTGTTAGTTTTCTTACCCTCAGGCTGTTCAGAATGGATTTATAATAGGATGACTGAGCAGCTGGTATCAGCAGTGTTTCATTTTGCAGATAAACTTGATTTTTATTTACCTGCTTCAGTTCTTGTTATTGTTTTTATCCAATTCATGCAGCACGTTATCATTTCTGTTTGCATGGATAATGCTAAAATGTGACCATAGCTGCAGGGAGCTGTTGGTGTATTAAGTGAGAATTGTATTATTGATTGTATTGTATATGGCAGTTGTGTTGAGCACCCCAAGAACTGCTTTGTGTCAAATCAGAGTCTCCCATCTGCCCCTTGTGTGCCATTGGGTCTGCACGTCTTTCCTTTCCATCACAGGAAATGTTTCAGGAGAATACTCTCGTTCAGAGCTCCTGCTGTGTCTTCTGAAAGCTGATCGTCCTTTTCCCTCATCGTGTTACTTGTTTTACTGAGTTTGGCTTCCTTTGTCGCTGTTTATTTTACATATGACCTGTGAAGAAACAGAAATCACAAATCAACTCTTCTCACCCGTGAATGACTGGATTAGCTTTGGAAACGTTTAGACCTGAGGGCCACATTTTTGGAGTAAAAGATTTTAACAACTTTTTGTTTTGCGAAGGTCATATTGAAACATTAGACCATTTTTATCTTTTGTGCATATATGTAAAAGACCAAAAGAACATCACTGTGATGGAACAAAAATATGCATTTTCTATAAAATATACTTTTATTTTCAAACATAATGACTCACATTTTCACCATCTTTTTACAGAAGACGCGCACAAAAATGTCTTTCAGTGTAACATTAAATGTCAAAACAATCTTGTCAGGCATATTTAGATTTGATGAAATATTAAAAGTTAAAATGTTATACTTTGATGAAATATTCAAATGTTTTGCCATATAAACAAATGCTAATTTGATGATTTACATTCCTACAACTTATTTTAATTATCTTAATGAAATTGTCTGAATTGGTCTGCACTTTTAATTCTGACATGTAGCATACATATTACAAAAATAACTAACAGGAACATTATTTCACCTATATTTTGACATTTTAGGTATGTGTTTTGAAAAAAAGTATAATAATAAAAATGTGTTTAATTAGTTGGGCAAATCACTTTATATTTATATATAATATGTTATACCTGACAGTTATACATATTAATGTTGCTTGTTATGCTATATATTAATACATACTTGTTTGAGTTTCTTCTGTCAGAGAATAAGTTATTTTGTAAATGATGGAAACCTGTATCCATTGACTTCAATGTTATTTGTTTACTACAATTACTACTACTTGTTACTACATTTGACAGTGGTTACAGGTTTGTAAAATATTTCTAAATAACTTATTTGTGATGAACAGAAAATGCAAACTCATAAATGTTTGAATCTACTTGAGTAAATGATGAGTACATTTTCTTTTTAGCATGAACTGTAACTGTAATTGAAACATATTTCTCTTGGATTGCATGCATATGTGCACTGTTAGACTTTGTTAGTATTTAGGGAGAGAAGCACATCAACACAGATGTGATCACGTGACTATCGAGTCTCTCTCTTTCTCTCCCTCTCTCAGGTTCAGTATTAAACTTCTCCATTGAGCGTGATTAATGGTTGTTCCAGTTGTAGTAAGGCTCCGTTCCAGACCATCCTGATTACGAGTCCCTCTTTCAGTTGTGCGGGTCTGGCATGAGCGTGAAGTCCTCCGGGAGCTCAGTGAATTTACAGCAGTTCTGCTCTGGCAGAGTGGCACAGGGATTCGCTTAGGGTTGTCCTGGGCTCTGTTATGGCACCTCTGCTGCCGCTGAACTCGTGTGCGAGCTGCTAGCAATATTACAGACAGGGCCAGCCGCTGCCCACGGGAGTGCTAAAACTTATTATGCCATTCCTCTTCGCTTGACGTACGGCACGGCATGCTGGGAAGACAAAACTTCCCATCTCAACTCTCTTTGTTATGGCCCACGTCTGTTTATGCATTCATTTCTCTTTCATCCACCTCAGAATAAAATTTGAGTCCGGCGTCTCCTGTTTATTTGTCAGATTTGCGAATATGGATCGCGCCGCAGGAAGCGGGATGAATGAGGAATGAACTCTGACTAGCCAATCCTTATGAAATCAAGAGATATTGCGTCTCTCTCTCCTCATGTGCTGCTTAGTACGGCGCAGCCTCACATCTGCATGCTGCGTGCGATTGCAAATTTAAAAGCAATTCAACGGCAGCGATTTGTAAAATGACATGAATCAGCCGTTGTCTCAAATCTCATTATTGACTTGCTTGAAATGGACTTTTCTTTTTTTTCCAGCGACAACAGATGCTGCTTTGTTTATTTTTGTCCTTGTGTTTTCATCTTTGCTTTAACCACATAGTATAATTTCAACCTCTCTCTCTTTCTCTACGTTTGTCCTTGCTCGGTGTTATCCGTGTCTCAAGAACATCATGCGAGTGAGTGCCTTTGATGGGAAAGAGCACACATGATAGCGGAGTGGTAACCAGTCTTGATTCTGTTTATTCTGCCACGTTTGATGAAGTTGTTTGATCCTCCGTTTCAAAGTCATCCACTGTCCTTGTGAGAGCCTCTATGCTTCCCGCTGATAATGACGGAAGTGTCTCTCTCTCTCTCTTTCTCTCTCTCTCTGTGGACCATTTGAGTTTAACTCTGTGTTTCTGTTCTTAACAACTGTTTTGGTGGTGCTTTATAAGAAGACAAAAGCGCTCTATTATGATACTGTTATCAGTCGCATATAATGACAGTTTCAGTGTTCAGTGGCTTTCTTCCCTGGTATGCAGTAGTTCAGCTGAAATTGTGAATTGTGTTGAGATGAATTTGGTCAGCATGACTTCTTACTTATTTTACTGTAAAAAATCTATACATTATTTGGAAATTCTATTACAATATTATGTATAATTTAGTTCCACTATTGTATTGTGTGTGTGTGTGTGTGTTTGTGTGTATAAAAATGATATATATAGTCAAGCATTATTTATACAACTGTTCTGTCTGGTTCTTGAATCTGATTGGCTTATAGTCGTGTGATATTCTGCAAATAACAGCACTCGTCCAACCTCTTCACCCTTGTGTATTACTCCGCCCACATACAGTACAGCAACAAGCATAGGGCACTCTACAGTTTGACAAATATTGTTGCTGTTGGAAAACTTAATGTGCTTTTGAGGCTTTTTAAAGCAAGAATTTAGTTGTTTATATTGCAACTATGCAATTTATTTATAAGGATAGTGCCTATTTTAAATATTTATAATTTCGGAGATTCAGTGCATTGGCCACCATCAGCCTGTCTGAGCAGACCAAAGAAAGTGATGGTTGATGTTCTGCCACAAGATGGTGACAGTGATTGCATAATAGGTTCTCAGCGTATTCTCAACGTAAGTTTCAAAGTACAGCTGAATAAATCATTATACATCAGGTAAGTTACATTCTAAGTTGATATCTCTCTTTTGTATGTTGTAGTGCTGTATTTATACCACAGAAACTGGTAGTGTTTGTTTTGCTTTGGCTTACTCGGGGTTAATTATTGTGATGTCCTGATTGCGACAGAGAAATACTGGGAAATCTCTGTAGACTGATGGCATTTCATGCCGTTCAGCTGTTAATCTTAAAATGTGAGCAATCATTCAAATACTAGTTCTAAAGTGACGTTTGTGAACTGACAACAGTTTCTGCTTTTCAGAAAACAGCTGCAGATGTGAATGGGTGGCAGAAGAAAGTAGTTCCTTGTACAAAAGGCGTTTTTAACTTTTTATGTTTGATTTTCTTTTTTTCAAACACATGATTATTCTGTCGAACTGTTGTATAAATGCAGTATCAAACTCGTGGCAGTGCGATATGGCTGTATATCGGCACTGGTGGGGGGCACTAAGGCACTTAGCCTGGGGCCTCAAGTCAACACTGCTACTCATGTTATATTGCTCATATATATATATATATATATATATATATATATATATATATATATATATATATATATATATATATATAGTCAAAATTATTCATACCCCTGTGGTATATATTAATTTACAATAATTACTTTCTGTGTGAATGTATTTTAAAACCAAAACAGCAAACCTAATTTCATTCCTTCATTTCATTACTCCAGTCTTTATTATGGGACATAAACCAATAAAGATATTGATTGCCATATTAGAAGTGGCTCTTTTTTTAAAAAGTGCTTTTTTTACAGTTTTTTTTTTTTTTTTTTTTTTTGCTAAATGTGGTATTACAGCATCATTCAAAAGTACCATGTACTGTTAGTACTAAAGTGAACCAAGATTACCTTGTAAATTTCATCAAGATCTTATTATATGGGTTAAAAATTACAACAAAGAAAATATATTAATGAATACACAATGTTATTTTGAGCAAAAAAAAAAAGACTATTAGTAATAATTAATTAAGCATAATAATGCAACCTTGTATGTAAAGTGGAGAGTGTGTGTGTGCTTATAGTAGGCGAGGAAAACACACACAGGTGTATGTATGTATGTATGTGTGTATGAATGCGCATGTGTATATATAGGTGAAAAGGTGGATTTATTATTTTTTTTTTCATTTCACTGTAATAGTGTAAAAGCTTTACACACTGTTCTGCTGTTGTCTGAAAGGATTATGTTTTCTTTAAATCATAAAGGGCACAGTCAATGCCTAGTAGTCTGAATACCCACGGGCCAACAGCCAGCCATGTCTCTGGCAAATGTGGTATAATAGCTGGAGATTTTAATGTAGGTAAATGGTTTTTATCCCCCATTCAAGGAAGTTCATTCTGCCAATGGCTCACTTTAAGACCACTACACTGAAGTGTTTTGAAATGAACATGGGCAGATTTCTGCAGAAGGCCAGACAGAAAAATACTCCCCCTCCAGTTTTTTTTTCTGTCATCTTCAGATGTTTCCTGCATCTTGGCTTGAGAGCTCAGTGGAGAGAGCAGTCTTGCATTATTTAGATAGGCAATCGCTCAGAAATTCCACTGTGTTTAGACGTTCCAGGGCGTACCAGGCTAAAAATATCAGTTAGGGCCCCTGCTCCTGTACTTCACGTCCATGTAATGAAATCTCCAGGTGTAGTTATTCATCTTTCTCCTACACGACTCTCATTCTTGGTGGCTTTGTTGCTCTGGAGATGGCTGGATGCTGGGGAAATTAGCATGTGTTTGATGACGAAGCGACTGCACAGGTGTCCAGTGCTCCTGCTTTTGTGTGGAGCCACATGAGATAACAACCTTAGATGATCAGAACAGACCGGAAAATAATTATGGAGAAGAAAAATAGGGACTCGTTTGACTTTTGCACAGACTTTAAGGAAGATTTGGGTTGCTGTTTTCGTGTGTGTGTGTGTGTGTGTGTTTTATAAATTAATTTTTTTATGCAGCTGTTTGTTTGAAATGAATTTAGTTTTTTATAATCAATTTTGTTGTTATGAACCTTATTTGGCTAACGAAGGCTGTATTTGTTTTAGGGAAATATGGTAAAAAGTGCTAAATTTATGAAATATTACAATTTAAAATGACTGTTTTCTTATTGAAGGCAGTTTAACAATTAATGTTCTTCCCGTGGTCTAAAGTCAAATATTTTCAGTATCAGTTTTCTTGCTTAAGTGTCACAATCCTTCTGAAATCTTTCTGATATGATAATCTGCTGCTCATGAAACATTAATTATTCATTAGCTGTGTTGAAAACTGAAGGGATCCTTCATGTTTTTGAGGAAACTGTTATGCATTAACATGCAAATGTACTTTTGTAAAAAGTGAAAAATATTTACTTTCATTAATTAAGGACACTTTCAATTGTTAAAGAGTGAAAGTAATGGTTATTATAATGCACAAAAAATGAAATAAATGCTATCATTTATAAATTAACATTTTAATAATTTTCTAAATTTAATTTTATTTTATTTTAATTTTCAAAGTTTTTAATGCAAGAATTCCAAAAAGAAAATTGCATCACGATTAACACAAAACTATAAAGCAGGGGAGATAATGTACTAATAACAATTGATCATAATAGAACAAGAAATCAGCATATTATATCAGCATATTATGTTATCTGAAATGTCATGTGACACTGAAAACTGAAGTAACGATGCAGAAAATTAAACTTTGAATCACAAAAAAAGGTTCTAACCTACATCAAAAAAAAGAAATAGTAAATGTTAGTTCAATGTATTTATTGACATGAACAAACAATAAGTAACACATGTATTATGGTATTTATTATTTATATCTTAATGTTGTTGATTCATGTTAGTTCATGTTTACTCAGTTTGCATTAACTAATGTTAGCAAAGCACAACTTTATAGTTTACTAATGCATTAGGAAATATTGAATTATGATTAATGCTTCACAAGATGATTCATACTTATTTAATGTTAGTATATACATTAAGGCCCAATTCCAATTCTACCCCTTAGCCCTTTCCCTTACTCCTACCCCTCATTTTGCACGTTCACGTGAAGGGGAGTCCACAAATAATTTTTTTTTTCTTTGTCATTGTTACAAATTTTTACAAAAGCAAGCATATGTTTTAATACATTCATAACAGCATTAGTGTTTTGCCATCATGCTTTTTAAAAACCTCTAAAGAAAAAAAACGCCAAATTTAGCTGTCTCCATAATAATAACTCCTGTAGTCCCACATCATACTTTCACATCTGACACTCGAATCCCCTGTCAGAAATGTCTAGTTGCTGGAAATTACCTTTTTCACAATGTCTGGTAAAATGTTAATGTTGTTAATGCCACAGTTTACAGTTAGGATCCTATTGACACATTTTATCCTTATGATAACATGATATCATTGCCTTCAGTGATTTCTCTGAATATAAATACCAAAAAAATAGCGCAACTGGAATAACTACAGCAGTCGCCATCGCCGATCTCATATGACATAAGAGATCGCGATGACATTTAATGACGTCGCAGGTGTTGTAGTGATGTCCCATTTCTTAGAGATAAATGAAGGGGGTAGGGGTACAAAAATAGAATTGAGATTGGGCCTAACTGACATTAACTAATGGACCATTATTCTAAAGTGCTACCAAAAAGTAGTTTAAAATGCAGTATTATTTGACAATTGACAGTGTTTTTGATTCAAGAATAAAAATAAATGCCGCTCTTGTGAGCAGAATAGGATATGCTTTACAGTAGGCCTTGTCATGATCCATTCCTGCTTACTGGAAATGTGAAGTGTTTAAAAAGATGTACTCACATTATTTTAAATTGATAAATATGGCTCAGTTTGCAGCTTTCTCTTCTTGTTTGCAGTATTCCTGTCTCATTAAAAAAATGAGCATGTGTAATTTTTTTCTTCTGGGTAATGTTGTAAATAATCCAAAACAAAGTGTTGCCATTAAACAAATGCTCCTAACACGGTTTATTACAGTACAACCTGCCAATGCATTTTGTGTATGTTTTCTCTTTTTTTGCATCCTCCAGCAACTGTCTGTGTTGTCATTACAGAAACAGATGGCATTTCACCGTACTTTAAAGGGTGTGTATGAAATTTCCAGTTTATTTTTATATAATATATATATAGTCAGTTGAACTCATAATTATTAGCCCAGCCCCCCTGATTATTAGCCCCCTGTTTATTTTTCCCCTGATTTCTGTTTAACGGAGTATATATATATATATATATATATATATATATATATATATATATATATATATATATATATATATATATATATATATAATTTTATTTTATTATTATTTTTTTCTCTCAGTGTATTGCCTTTTAGTTGGCAGGGCACCTAAAGTGGCTCCTGCCTATACAGTAAGTTAGCATGTAAGTTTTGTAGGTTTATTCATATTCATGTAGGTGTGGGATGATTATGTTTCTGGAGACCTTTTTTAAAATGTTTCTGTTTGTCTTAATTGAATAAATATCATCATATTTATTAAAATCTAATATAAATGTCATTATTAATCAAATTGTTTTGTAACATAAAAACATACCTCACAGCCTGATCTCTAGTGGGAATATATAAGTCTCGGTTGGGTCAGTTGGCATTTCTGAGTGAAGTTTGCATGTTCTCCTCAGCTTCGCGCGGGTTTCCTCCACAAGTCCAAAGACATGCACTATAGGTGAATTTGGTAAGCTAAATTGTTCATAGTGTATGTGTGTGAATGGGAGTTTGTGGGTGTTTCCCAGTGATGGGTTGCAGCTGGAAGGACATCCGCTGCATAGGACATATGCTGGATGGGTTGGTGGTTCATTCTGCTGTGGTGACCCCCGATTAATAAAGGGACCAAGCCAAAAAGAAAACGATTGAATGAATGATTTAAACCAAAAGCCAATTAAAGTCCATCCTGATTTTTGCTTTCAAGGAATGGATAAGTTGTCTCTGGTCAGCAATATCTCATTAAATAATGAATGTGAAACAACAAATCAAAACATGTTAATAGGGTAATACTGTACCTGTTTTAATAAATAACAAATTATTCTGTGAAAGTGTAAAATTAGGCCACAGTTTTCATATTATTATTATTATTATTATTATTATTATTATTATTATTATTATTATTATTATTATTATTATTACAATAAACAGTATGGTTAAATATATGCTAGAGTTAGAAAAAACTTAGTTCAGTAATGGGCCATTTGTTTAAATTATTATATTTATATTGCTATAGCTGCTGTAGAATTTACTGATTCAAGCACTTTACTATAATACTAATCAAAAAACACTAAAGTATTTAGCTACTACCTATCACTGTAGTATTTTTTTGTTTATTGGCAGATTTCAAGAAATAAACATCAACATGTCAAATAAATTAATAAAAAAATAATAAAAATAAAATAAATAAATAAATAAATAATGTGCAAGTTGTGGTTCTTGTATATACTTGCAAATTTTAGTTTCCTTATAAATACAAAAATACCACAGATTTACTATGTTTAGGTTTACCCGATCTCAGGAGGAAAGGTAACTGTTTTACAAATAAAGAGTTCAGATGCAAAAACCTCTAAGTGTCAACTGAAATTTTCTCCTAAGAGGAGCGTTTTTCTCCTATTTGTAGGTTGAGTAATTACAATGTTTTTGCAGCCTTTAATGCGAAATAACTGAGCATAAACATAGGAGGCTGAGAAAAATGCTCATTATAGAACATTTTAGACAGCACTTACATGTGAACTATTTAAATTGTCAGTACAGAGGCTATACAAATTCATAGGATTTCATTCGTATGAAAATATATAATTTTTTTTAAAGGGACGTGTCTCCAAACCTACCCCTAACCCTGCCCCTCTTTGGGGTATAAGCAAATCTTAATGAATTGTGCAAAGAGAGCATACAAATTAATGTAAATTAGCCTCAAAATAATATTTATGAAATAGTTATGAATTACTGTTAGATTGCATTGGTCAGAACAGACCTGAATGCATTAAACTGGCTGATGACCAGATTATACTACAGGAAATGTTGTATATAATGTAACATTTTGTGTGTTTATATCATTAACAGCGTCCGAGTGATTGGTGTCACATACAAAAAATCAGATGTTTTCATAGAGTATCACCTAAACCCTGCTTTTCATCCAAAGACTGTCCATTTTATTGGCCAATGAAAGACAAGCATGGTGGAAATTGCTTCTTGTTAATTCCAAACCGCTTCTGGCATGCACATACACATTGATTTATTTGCACACCGAGCAAAAGCAGTGAAGATCCTGAGAGCACATTAAACCCCAGACAATTAAAGAGACTCCGACAACACCTTCTCTTTCACATCCAACACTGACATGAAAAACAGCAGCAGGTTTACTGGCGAATAAAGCTTCTGAGTGAGAGCTGAACGCCGAGAGTGACAGCAAGTATTTGAACTCATCAGTGTTAACAGGATGTCTACTGAGCAAAGGGAAGTTGGAGAGAGATTGTGTTTGAAACTGTGCTGCACGATATTGGATACAACTGATATTGTTAAGGTCAATTGTTAAATATACAGTTAAAGTCAAAATTATTTACTCTCATGTGAATTAAAAAAAATATTTTCACAAATGATGTTTAACAGAGCAAGGAATTTTTCACAGTAGTTCCTATAATATTTTTTCTTCTGAAGAAAGTCGAAATCTGTTTTAATTCAGCTAAAATAAACACTGCATAAAATATAATCAATTTCATTTATACAGTGTATTAGAACACTATAGCAAAGATTACAAATGAAATAAACTATATTTTATGTTTATTTTCTGTGCAGTCTAACAGTATTGAGATACAGAAATAGAATAATCAATTGTAAAAAGCACCGTATAGACTTCATTGTATAATTATTTACATACAATTATTGGTAACACTTTAATTTAAGTCACGATTGATGAAACTGTTCATTGGTAGTTATAAAGTATAATCTTATTCTGCATCCCTAAACCCAACTATTACCTTACTAACTATTAATAAACAGCTAATTAGTAGTTTATTAAGTTAGTAGTGTTAGTTAAAAGTTTGTTAATATCATGAGTTACGACCTTAACTAAAGTGTTACCCAATTGATCTTTGATAAAACTACAAACTATATGATTTCTTGGTTTAAATTCACTTTAAATCGTACACAATCACAGGCCTTAAAAACACATCCAAATAAAAAATCTTTCACTCTATTATGTTTATACTTCGCTATGAATTCACAAATCAAATGCTCTGAACTGTGGTATTGGGTTAATTATAATCGTGACTTGACCACAGACGCAGACAACTTATACACGATTCAAACTTCTGCAATATACAATAAATGGAATATGAGACTATATACAGTATAATTCCAGAATTGCTTCACAAATTCAACCCGAACATTCCAGATCAATGCACAAAATGTAATAGAGATGGGAACATTATATGTTTATGTCTGTTTAAGTGTTCCTTGATTGAACATTTTTAAGAGAAAGTTCCAAAACTTTTCATCCATGCTTTAAAACAGAATATTCTCAAATGTATATTTAATAATTTTTCCTGTTACAAGCTCTTTTACTAGCTCAAATCAGAAATAGTTGATTTCCTGTTTATTACATGCAAAACATATAATAGCACGTTATTGAAAAAAAAAAATCAGTAAGTCCTCCTTTTAAAGAGTGTTTTCAAGAATTGACTGTTTGTTTGGCATTAAAAGAAATAGAATGTGTAATGTAATAAATAAAATGTACATACAGTGCTTCACAAAGCTTTTAAATATACTTGCAGTGGTAGCCGAATTGAAACCCACTTTTTACCCACATCACATAAATAAGTAACTCTATGAGACAAACAAAACATAATTAGATTTTTATTAATATTTTAGTTTATTAAGAAACTGTTATACACTGCTTCTTTTCAATAGGTTAACGTTAAAAAAAGAATTACTTTTTGTACAATATTGCCAAATAATTTTTAGATGTATAAAATATGTAATATATTAACACCATCAAATTAATAAAATATGCAACAAATAGGAAATAGGCCTAAATAAAAGAAAAAGAGCAATAAAAACAGAAAATATCTATAAAAGTTATTAAAGTCTAAGTATACGTAATTATTGAAACAAGTCTGAGTTGATAAACCATTTCTAATGGTGTTCAAATATTTTGCAGCCAATTTAGATAATTTCATCCACTCCGAGTATTTAGTAAAGATTTTCTAGATTAAAGAAGGAATTATCTAATGCTTATCTTGCTTTTGCGGCCGTGCACATACAAATAAACACAGCTTTAGAAAGTGAAAGCAAAAGCCAAATCCCAGACATTTATTTAAAAAAAAAAACCCACCTGGATGCATTTTTAAGTCCCAAAAAAGTGCATCTCTGGGGGTCTGCAGAGCACATGAGACTATTGATGGTTCTTGTGCACACAGTACGAATCAAGAAAAAGAGAATACATTTTCAACTACTTGATCGATTGTTTGGTTATATTGGGTGGGTACAAAAAAGTGAAGGAGGATCGTAATATTATAAAAATAAATGTGGCACTAAATATATTTGGGCAGCCATTAATATATCTGTGCGGCCCTCCCAAGTAAAGACTATCTGTAGGAAGCACTGTATGTAGAGTAAATACAGTGATAAATATACAAAATATGGAATAGGATATCTGAAGGAAGCTGATATGAATCTTCTGTCCAAATAACTTGTATCCCCTGCTATTAATATTCAATAGGTTTTGACACCTTTATATTGTACTGTATGTGTATGTACATGCATTTATTTAGTTATATACTTGTTATTGGAATTTTTAAAATTATTTAAAAAAAAAGAATTTTGTATATTTTGTTTAGTTTTCTTCAGAATATGTTAAGTTCCTAAAAAAAAAACAGTGTTTAATAATAGTGACTTAATATTGCATATCCTGCAATGTGACTTGTAGATTCAATGGGTAAAGTCAATGCTGAAATGTTACATTCTGCAGCCCTAGTTTCGAAATGGCCGAGCGCTCATCTTAACTTTGAGCAGCACAGGCACATGGAAGTCCCCGGTGTAGAGGACAGATGTGAAGCATGCTGATGTTCATCGCAACAGAACTGAAGGGAAGTGGGAGATCACACAGAATAGACAGAGATATGAAGTGACACCCATGGGAGGATGATGGTCGCCCGCTTCACTTTTCCTTTCTGATTCTCTCACCATTACCAAGGGAGTCACATACCGCCTATTTTGCTGTACTATACTATTGTTATTTATTTATTTTAATGCCATCTTCTAGTTTCTTCTGCAGTGCTCACATACAGTATGCATGCATTTGGACACTTTTTTTTGTACTAGAGAGACTTAACAACCCTCATTCAGTGAAGTTAATTTATTTATACACATATTTTATTTGTCCAGCAGCATTAGAAGAGTTTGTGCTCATTATTGAATCCCAGGACAGAAAGAAATTGTTCTCATCATTAATTCTCAGTGTTCTTCTTGCGCTGAAATGAAAAATGAAGGGTCCACACTTACTTGTGTCTTAAAGTAAGCAAGCAAGGAAGCAAGCACATAAACAAATACATGAACAAATATATAAACAGATACATAAACAAATGACTGAATAAACAAGTAATAAAAATAGAGGCAGGAATAGTTAGTCTTAGTGTATTGTGATGATAGTCAATGCTTTCGGAAAATGTTTAATTGGTCTCTGTATTAAGGGGAAATAGGTGAGAATATATAAGGAGGAGGGTTGTAGTAGTCAGAGTCGCTAAAGTCAGAGAGAGAGAGTAATGTGATGTGAGTGACTTGGCGAAAGGCCGGATGTGGAAGAAAGAGGAGAGCTGAAGAGGTGGCATCATATGGTGTAAGGCAGTGTCCAGAAGAAAAGCAGAGTCCAGAACTGCATGAGTACAAACCATTGGGTAAAAGGCGGGAGAGAAAACGTTCAACTGGCTGTGTAAAAAGAAAATGAAAGTACTCAACAGAGCAAAGCTCACTGTCGTTTATGTCACAGTCTTTTATGGAGTTTTGAGAGTTTTTTCTGGCTCACATTGTTTAATATTTATGTTTTTGTTTAATATTTGTAACGGGTGGTAAGAGCTAGCCATAATATATATTTTTTTCATTTCTTTAACAAAAAGGTATTTTGGCAGATATTTCTGTCTGGCGCCCAATGTTAATATAAAAAGAATAATAATTTTGTATTGTTTCTTTTTTGGAATAATGCACTTTCCAACACCACCGTTACAGTATTACCATCGCTTTTGTGTTAAGGTATCATTATTTAATTAGTAAGTTTTAAATTGTTATATACATTTATTATTTATATAATATTCATAAATATGAACAGCAGTAAGCGGTAAACTGTAGTAAATATAAAAGCTGCAATACAATAATTAATACAATAACATTTACTGTACTATTTAATTTTCATATAAAACAATGTTTATTTTTTAATGACATCACTTAAGGATCATTCACATATTGTGTCTTTTAGCACGGTCAAGTTCGTTATTTCAAATATCAATGTGAGGCAAACAGACATAAATTAATAAATAAATAAATAAACAATTACTTTCTTAATATACCAATCTAGCTTTGGGTCTGGATTCATTTTTGTATAAAATGCCCACTCTTTACAATCCAATCAATCCCAGATGAAAAAAGTCAAGCCATGTTTTTCATCTCTGGTCCATATCCAGTTTCTGGTACATAGTGAGCGATCACATAAAACACTTGGATGATATTGAATATACAACACAATCTCACTGCAATTCATAACTTTTTGATTTAGTGGCTAATTCGTATAAATTTGTACAATCTCATTCGTACAATTTAGTACAATTTGCTTTGCCCCATTGACAGTTGGGTTTAGGGGTGGGGTTGGGTGCCACGCCTCCATTTTCATACGACTGAACTGAATTCATACGAATTAGCCACCAAACTGTCAAAACGTTAAATACTTACGTAATAAAACATGAGATCAGGCTGGAATATATGATAATTAAGGTATTATATATGACTGTAAAAATATCCATAAAATAGCAGTTTTCTGTATTTTGTTATTCATGTTTTTATTTCCCCCCCTTTCATTTATGCCTTTTGAAATTCATCTTTGTCAATTAAGACAATTAGCAAAACTAAAGCAATATATACCTAAACTACAGTTTGAGACAGTCATTCATGCTTTTGTGACCACTTGGTTATGTGGGGAGTAGCAGGTCAGCTGTTGCCCATTTGCAAATGGTGCAAAATGCTGCAGCACACCTGTTAACTGGTACTCGCAAATATGACCACATTTCCCCTGTGTTAGCTTCACTTCATTGGTTGCCAGTTGATTTTAGAAAACAGTTTAAGACTCCTTTGTTTGTTTTTAAATCTCTAAATGGTCTTGCCCCACCTCTCTGAGCTGATACATCCCTATAAGCCCACTCGTTTACTTAGGTCAGCTGATCAGCTTCTCCTGATTGTACCAAAAGCAAACCGTAAGCTTAGAGGGGATTGTGCTTTTGCTTTGGCAGGTCCTAGACTTTGGAATGAGTTGCCGCTGCCCATTAGACAGGCCTCTTCCGGGTTCTCATTTAAATCAGCTCTTAAAACTCTGTTTTTATTGACATTTAACACCTGATCTGAATTACTGGTTATTTTAATCCTTGTGCCTTTTTAGGTTTAGCTATATTTTATCTTGTATTTTATAGACTATTATGCTTATTTTGTTGTATATTTTCTGTACAGCACTTTGGCTCACTGCTGTGTTTGTAAAGTGCTCTATAAATAAAGTTTGACTTGACTTATATGCTTTTGATTTGCGTTATGGGACGGTGATCTTTCATCCAACAACTTTTAACCTTAAAACGTTTAACCTTGAAACGTTTATGATCATTTATAATAGTTTAAAGTGATATATTGTCTGGGTTGGTGTTGTATATATTAGGTACAAAAGCCTCGTAATAAACTGCAGTATATTTTCTGTAATTTTACAGACTTGTTTCTCTCTATGTAATTTCCAGAGATGTATAGTAACGAAGTAGAACTACTTCACTACTGTACTTAAGTACTAAAAGGCAGTATCTGTACTTTACTGGAGGATTGTTTTTCTCTCCTACTTCCACTTTTACTTAAGTACATATTTTCGATGAGTTTAATACTTTTACTCCGATAGATTTTTTATGAGCTGCATCGTTACTCGTTACTAGAGGTGTCAAAATGGTCGATATCGGTTCAGTAATAGATCATAACGGGTTATTACGTACTGACGTCATTTATCTCCTATGTGCGGTGTCGCAATACTATGGCGAAGGACGGAGGCGCGAGGGCGAGTGAAGGCGGCACAGCACACGAGCCGCTATTTCACTACTACAGAAAAATGTTGTGAGACTCTGTTCATCTCCTCTTGGCTGTTAAAGCGATACTTGTGGATCCAGACCTGGGCGTGTATGAGGTGCAAGTTTTCTCCACTGTGTCTATTATAGATTACCTGTGATAACCGCGTATTATACATACATAGACTGTAACCGCGGCTGTTCTTCCCGCCATCAGTGAACAACGCTTTCATTTCTAAAGCCGATAGCAGCCCTTTCTGTTGAGAAGGTGAAGACAATAACCAATCAAAGGGGTGTAAGACCTCGCCTGTCAGCGTTTAAAAAGCAGGCGGGAGAATATGTACATTAGTTTATTTGCTATAAATGCTCATGCTGTCTTCTGTGCATGAGTTTTGTTTGATACATTCAGAAAGAGTGTTTTCTTTGAGCAGGTCAAATTAAGGGTACAGTTCATATATATTATTGCTGTATTAAAGGACACAATTTTATTACAAGTAACCATTTAACTGTCACACCAAGAAAAAAAACAGTAGAATTTTTTTATTTATTGCATTTCTTAACTCCTAATGTCGCTAGTTAACACAATCAATACATTTCCCCCCAACACACCCCATAATTTCTAAAATATCAGCCTCTATGGTTTATGGTAAAAGTACCAGAATGAATAAATATACTATAAAAATATGAAGTTTAAGACCAATTTAATTAAAACATAATCAAAATGAAACATTTTTGAATACTAAATCATAGCCATAAGCCATAAAATATTTCAGATTTTCATTTAACACAGTAATATACACGTTTTCTTTTTTTTTTACAATAAAATCAAAATCAAGTGAATTAGAACGTTCGTTTACAGCGTTCACAACCAGTAAATTGTGCTCTGAAAATGGGTTTCAATAGCGTTTTGAATGGATTATGGACTGTTTTTGTGACACACAACTTTGAAAGGTGTGTGTTAAAGCTGTTATAATCTGTTATAAACAGTATTGTAAGTCATGTTTCTTTTCGTTCTGCTTAATGACGTGCCCCCAAAAAAGAGATTTAAAATAAACAAAACAATATGATGTCTTTTGACTGCATTCTTTAATAACTACATTACACAATACTTGTACTTTTACTTTCAGTACTTGAGTAGTAAATTTTGAAATAAACTACTTGCAATACTTAAGTACAAAAAATGTTGAATACTTTAGTACTTCCACTTAAGTATGGTGCTTAAAGAGCACTTTTACTTCTACTCAAGTCACTTTTTGATAGAGTACTTGTACTTTTACTTAAGTCTGGGTCTCTAGTACTTTATACATCTCTGGTAATTTCTTATAATATTTCTAACTACATGTACTAAAATGTTGATAAATTGCATTGTTAAACTGAGTTGAGTTTTCAACATCAAAATTCAACAAAGTCACATAAATCACAACTGTAAATAAATGAAAAACCACTGTAAATCACAAAATATGGAAATTAACACATGTTTTTTGTAGTGTATGCACAATGTTTGTAATGTCAGTCTTTTTACAGTCTCAGCGATGGGTTAGTTGACATTCTAAATAAAACAAAATTGAGGCGTCTACATTGCGTGTATATCCATGCATGTAAAAAATGTGCAGAAATGCATGCATGTCTGGATGACGGCGGGGTCAGCATCTGAGATCCAAGCACACATGTGGCCAAGACACTTTCTTCACTCACACGCCTGGCAGACCGTCACTAATTCCAGTTTCCATTCTCATTGGCCTGGACCTCCACCCCTTCTTGGCCCTTGGCTGCCGGGCAGATGGTCACTTATTAGTGGCAATTAAAATTCCATCGTTGACCATGGCTTGTAATCATATTTAATTTGAGTCCTGTTAATAATTAAAGGGACAGAGATATATGGCTGTCATTTAAATGCAGTGGGGGATCAAGACCACCAGCAGAACTTCATCCTTTATACTTTAACAGTACCTGTAATGCTGAGAAATGAATCGTTTTACACTCTTCTCTTGAGCTCAGAGTCTTATGTTTAAAGAATAGTATCAGCTGATGTAGATCTGGATCAGATTTTGTAATAATTTATACACACTGTTCAATTGTTGATTCCTCAGAAGCAAACAAAGATTCAGACAGATAGTGAATAACGTTCTGTAAATTAGTGTGCAGCCATTTATAATATATTCAGCTCTTTCTCAAACTGTTTTGAAGACAAAGTAAAGGCCTTTTGTGTTTTTTTTCTTAATAAAAATAAATATAAATTAAAATAGAGCTGCGATTCAATGACGTATGCTGCTGCCCAGTATGGGAAGATGTAAGCCAGCTAATTTACTAGCATTGTCATTAGGAGGCATGGCGAAAAAAAGCCTTAGGCTGATTATTTGATCCTCAGAGAGGTCGGCATTGATTGTTTCCAGCAGAAAAGAGAAGAGAATGATTTTACCATTCTGTCTGATAACAGGGGTGTCAGTTCACCACCCACATCAGCGCTGTAGCATTTGCTTGAGATTATAAAAAACACAATGGAAACTCTCAGAGAAGTTTAACATGTCATTAATGTACTTTTATTGAGTTTCAGAACAGCTTGTTCATAATTGAGAGTGATATCTACAGTAGGCATGGGCCAGTATACATTTTTGATGGTATGATAACCTTATAAAATACCACCATATCTCGGTATTGTGATTACTGCTCCAAAATTATTTTTAAATGTCTAGGTAAAACAAGACACAATTTATTTTATTCATGAAACATTTATAATATTTTGGAACAGTAAACATGTCAGGCTAAATAAAATAAACCATTGAGTTTTGCTCTCTTCATTAGTTTCAAAACACAGATTTCTTTACAACACATAAAAAAAAACGTAAATACCTTAGGAACGGGTATAACAGAACATTTTAGCAGTAGTAAAACCTTGACTTTTGGCGGTAAACCTTGAAACCAGTTATTGTTCCATGCCAGCAGTAGTTTTCAGTTTTTTAAATGCTACAAACACCAAAAAATGATTCACACTCAAATTACACTATTACACACTTAAAAATGTCCTGTATAATTTACAGTAACTTACTGCCAGCAGTTTGCCAATAATATATTGTAAATCAAACTTGCAGCAAAAATGTTATGAATGTTTAATATTATTATTTACAGTAATGTTTGTCTTGCTGTATATACACTACTGTATATAATTACAGTAAAATACAGTTTAATATAATTTCAGTTTTCTCATATGTAATATATTCTCAAACAATAAAAAATACTTGTTTATATATTTACTGTAAAACAGTGCAAATGGTAAATTTTTATACTATTCTATAGCACTTTGAGCACCTGCATACACCATAATAATGTGAGGTAACTGCGTTAAGTGGTACACAGATGCAGGTTTCATCCTATTTGATTTACTTTTTGTTTTAATGTATTTTATTAATTAATCCAAGAATATAAGGTATGGTAAGAAACCCAGGAGTATTTGCACACACCTTCGCATCCGTGTTTTGGTTTTCTTCTTTCTTTTGCAGAAACAAATACCTAAATATGGTGGGCCAGGTTTCACTTTAATTTTCATTTTTATTTTTTACAGTAATTCAACTGGCAACACATTGAAAATACTGCATTTTAATGGTACCAAGGTGATATTTTCCCACAATGCCATTTTAAAATACAGTAACTTACTGTATAACTGCCTAAAACACAGTTCAGTACTGTGTAATTTAAATAAAATTGTTAAAATTGTGTAAAATGTAAAAGACATATTTATGAAGACTCATGAGTAGACTAATTTTCCAAACAGCTAAACTGTCATTCAGTGTAATAATCCATATTTTGATTTTACCATTACATCTTCATCAAGCATGAAAAATACCATGTTAAAAATATATTTCCATTCTTGCCAGGTTCAAATAAGTGATGAAATAACCAGGGGACTTTTTACAGGAATATATTGTTCAGTGTAACAGGTTCAAGAAGTTTTGCAGTCATATACTGTAAAAGCTGATAGCCATTAAACAGTCTGCGCTGTTATTATTAGATATTATTATGCAAGTACATGTTTGGCATATTAAAAGGCATTTGAATTCATGAAGCTGCAACAATAGTCATCTCTCTGTCTCTCTGTGGAGTAGCTGAAAATAAGTTTCATGGTACCTTAAGATTAATCTCAAGCTCGCACTTGCTCTTCAGACTTTAATAGAGTCTGCCAACTTTTTTATTCTTTCTCCCGTGTGACATTCAGTTTCTATGAAAAGGAGGTTGACTGCATTAAAGTAGAAACTGGCTAATAGTTGTTTGGATTTTCAAGCGTTTGCACTTCTGAATTACCTCTTGAATTTGCATGACATATATTCAGAGCATTAAAAATGAAGAATTCGAAAAGCTCTAAACATTTAATAACCTTGCATATAGTGTGATTATCATATTAATTCAACTTTTCCTTTTTATTTTGCTAAAGGAAAAGTGAAACAAAATTAAAATAACCAGAGATATTATCAGCCAAATTAAATTACTGAACTAGGAAAAAAGTCTTATTTCAATTAGTTTGGCAGGAATTAAAAGAGTTTTAAATAATAATAATGATCAGTATTATAAGCCCCTTTTAATATATATATTTTTTTCTGATTGGCAACAATTCACTGTTGTCCAAGTGACTTACTTAACCTAATTAACCTAGTTAAGCCTTTAAATAGTACTAAACACTAAGTACTAATATCTTGTAAAATAACTAGTAAAATAATATTTACTGTCATCATGGCAAAGCTAAATTTGTTATTAGAAATTATTTATTAAAAGTATTGCATACAAATGTGTGGAGAAAACTTCTCTCCGTAGCATCACTTAGAATTTAAAATAATAATAATAATGATAATAATAATGATAATAATAATAATAATAATAATGATGATGATGATGATGATGATGATGATAATGATAATAATAATAATAATAATAATTTAAACATTAAGGCTAGTGATTTTTGCCCTCAATTGTTTGTATCAGATGATAAATAATCAAATGATCAAATTAGACTACATGAACTAGCATGCTTGGTGTGGAAATGTGCAAAGTCATGTGCAAAATCCTGATTTTAAAGTTGACTCACACAAGGCCATAATGAAATAAACTGACTGCATGAACAAATGTGATTACAACAGCCAGATGTGCTCGCATGCAATTAAACAATTATGCAAGGTGAGCTTCTGTTCGATTTTGTCAGCCGCATATTGTTCCATGCCATCCCTTCGTACTGTTTATCAACCTCCCTTGTTCACCTACAAAAACACGTCAGCCTCTCTGAAGAAATGGAGTAAACACTGTTCGAAGATAATCCTCTAAAATTTAGCAGATAAATCAATATAAATATATATTTTAAATGTATTGAAAGATAAGACGTCTTATTTTAAACTGTATTTTTTTTATTAAATTAATGCAGCCTTGGAGAGGATAAGAAACATTCAGAAGCATTAAAATGTTGCAAGTAATTTGTATTATAATCATATTATTAATGATTGTTTTAATGGAAATTTGAACGTCTTTCATTTAATTTTGATGAAATATTTCCTGTGTTCATACAATCAGCATACATTTTACCAAAAGATAAGATGGTAAAACAGTGTTAATGTAAAGAAATGATAGTTTAAAGGGTTAAAACATTATTGAATGAAGACTTCTGTTGGTAATGAAATCTGTCAGTGAAAGCTTTTAGTTTTTTCAAAAGATGGGTTAACTTTGTACCACCACAATTTTATATTCCTTATATTTTGTATCCATGTTGCGTAACACATTGTGACAAACTCCATAATCCAGTGCCATGTGTTGTTGCGCCGAGTGACAATGACAGTCAAAGGGTTAGCATTTGCGGCTTATGTAAATATCCTAAATCTATGAGCATCTTCAAATGCTGAAGCATAATTACATTATGTGCAGCTCCTGTATCTCCTTTCTACAGTTGAGTTACATTAGCACTTACTTTGTATATGCAAAGCACGGTGTTCTGTATTCATGCTTTTAGAAGTCTGAAGCTGTCATGGAGCATGCAAGAAAACACAAATATCCTTTTAACAGCACAGAGACCCAAGCACGAAGCCTAGGAGTCTCTTTCCCTGTCTCTCTCTCTGATATCTGCAGCCGCCACATGCTCGTATTTTGCTGTTTTTCTCTTCTAGAAAAACATTATTCCTTTGAAAAGTGGCAATCCCTTTTTATGGCCGTATTTCTCCTTCAGCGGCGCGACGGCGCTTTTGTGCGTCGATAAGAGTTCGTGACTGAATTGTTCTTTGATCTGCCCCTAGCGGAGCAGGAACTCTAGAAGGTTTAGCAGCGAGATGCTAATGTCGGGGCTCTTGCGTGCTGATATTACCCCCTAGGCCTGTTTTACAGTACAAAGACAGTCTCAGCCTCTGTGCTGCCTGCTGGAGAATTCTGTTGACAAGGTTTCGCTTCATTTTTTTTATTCACTTCCCCTAAGTGGAGGTTTAAATGCAGCAGGCACATCATATGTAAAATTTATGCAAAGTAATACTACTTAATTGAAGGAAGAGGTTGGATGTGTTTAAAAGCAAGAACTGGCAACTTGGATTATTTTGTGCTCAAACTGCTCAAAACGTCTTGGAAAGGTGCTAAACTCAACTGTACATATGCCTTAATGCAACTTCCTGAATAATAAGACACCCAGAACTAGCTGGGTAAAGTGGAAAAGAGGCAATCTATAATTGCTAAGCCAGGCATTGAGTACTAGCACAACAACCGATTGTTTTAGAGAATAACAGTGTACTGACGTTAAACGCATGTGGTATTGATTTAACAGTTACAGATATTTACATTTCTGTTGCTATAAGCACTGGATTTAGCCACTGGATTGGGATCAAATCTGAGCAAATTGGGTCTAATGATGTGTGTTTTCACAATGTGGGAATTTGAGGTTGTAATTATTGTGCCAAGACCAATGATCTTTTTATTTTCCTCCCAAGCCACAGTAACCTGTTATTGATTCACTCCGAATGTGTGCTTGCATTTTCAGCTTTTTCTTTTGACCTTTCCGGGCCCGGCAAAGCAAAGGGCACGTCATATTTACTAAGGTATGGATTGGTTCTTGGGAAAATCAGTTCGGAATGCAGGAAAGACCTCCTTTTTTTAGGCCATAGCAGTGGGAATTATGTTCTTTGTCATTTGGGTCACTCCAGTGATGAGAGTTTGAGTACTGGAATGTTGACATTTCAACATTGAATTACAGTAAAGCTCATGGTGTATTTGTGTCTACTGTTGTTACTCATTTTGTCATCTGGGCTTTATTCTAGGTCTTGTACAAGCGATATGGAAATAGAAGCCGTAGATCTAAAATGAATTATAAATAGGCTGTCTGGAGACCGTACTGGACTTCTGTGCATATTGGGTTTATTTCTTCAGTGATTTTGTATGAGCTGATTATACTTTTGAAGACTTTAATTACATTTAAAAGTGTAATGAACTAGAATAAATACAAACTATGTGGTATTTCTTGCCAGAAGTAAACAGAATTAAGCAGTTAAAATATAGGTCAAATGCTATTCACATTAGAGTCTTATTGGAATTTGAACTGCTAATTCACATTATATTATCGCAATTAATAAGTCCTTGCTGTAAATGATAAAATATTAAACCACATGGCATATATTTAATATAAATAAAAATATATGAAATGTGTTGTTTAAGACTGAAGTATGTAGACTGTTGGTTAGATAAACATAGTACTTCGTTAAGGGAATGAACTTATCCTGTGGTGAGGGGAATTATTTCATACATAGCCTATTTTAAAAATCCCATTGACACCTGTTCATTAAAAATAATTGCAATAGTGCTTCATAATGCTTTCTTAGAAATGCTCTAGCTTGGTTTGTTTGCAAAAAAACCAAATGCGGTGACATTTTTAGTGTCCAAATGGCCAAATCATTGTTAGACAGCTGTATATTTACATTTATGCATTGATGGGCTGTTGATGGATGAATGAATATAGCTCCTGTTTATGCTACCTCATATGCCCACTGACCTTCTGTTGACTTATTATGTTGCTGATAATAGTGTGAAAGCAGGTAGCAGTGGTTCCTGTTGAGTGAAAAAATAAGGAACAAAACATAATATAAAGCAATTTGGTTGGTCCTGCTGCCCATGATTGTCAGTGTGAAAGCTTTACTTGCTAAAAACTGACCATCTGGTGTTGAAACGCAGACAAAACTGGACTTTGGACCAAAAACACAAGCTTATTTCTGGCCAATTATAACAGTACTGTGGCAGAGCAAAGAATGTGGGGATTTTTCTTTGATAGAGCTGTTGAATTGGTGTGATGGCATGATATGAAGTATAACCAACAGTCATTAGAGAATTAATACTATTAGATGAGTGGAGTTATGCTATATGGTTATCACAGCGGAATAACTATACAGTATATCATGGTGATAGCCAGTGTTGGATATAATCAAATTACATTTCTGCTAGTAAAGTAAGGGATTACTTTTTAATTTTCAAGTAGATTATATATTTACTTATAATGTACTTTCCTCAATTACTACACATCAATTTAACAGTTTTATATAAATCAATTCAGAGAAGCAGATTCATTGTTTTTGTTATAAAAGTCTGTTTTATAGATGAATAGATATATAGAATTAAATTTATCAGGATGTTTGAAGGTTATACCATGAAACTATAGAAGTGTATATACTGTAGGTTAAACTATAGAAGTATACGTCTATCAGCATGGTTGCATGTGCATAAGAAAATAAATGTGCATAAAATAATTGAGAGAGTAAATAGTTCATGAAATAATAAGGTTTAAGTCCAAATTCTGTATATATTTTTGTTATTCATATAATTTGCACAGTAACCAGACTTTGTACAATTAAAAATAGAAAAAGTTAGATTTATCTGACAATTGCACATAAGAAATCTATCATTGTATGGTATGTATGAAATGTGGTGTCATTGATTTGAAAGGTTTTAAAGTTGTGTTAATTTTCTAAAAAAAATTAAACACATTTCTTTTTGAATTGTTACGTGTTTATTCTGTTATAAAGAATGAATTGTAACATGCTGGACGAAAAGAGGATAAACCACAACAGTGTCTAAATGAAACATAGACTAGTAATTCATTAAACAACAGTATTAAATGGTGAATAGAGGAATTTAGAATGTAAATAATTATTAATCAAAATCAAACAAAAGACTGGAGTGTTACCAAAACAAATAAATAAGTATAACAAAACAATCTAACTGAACGCCAGCCCAATAAACTAACTAGTCAAAGAAAAATGTAGAAACAAAACCATAATCTTCGACTTATACAAAGCTTACACAACCTACTGTATCAAAACAAAACTACAGGGGTGGCAACTACTCCGTAAACTAAACTAACACAATAATTTTTCTCTAACCAGAGTTATTAGAGAATCTCACAACGTATACAGTGTTAACAGTTAGCAAAACAAAAACTATCTAGTAATCCAAGACTCATAGTTATTTTGTAGTTTCTAATAATCAGGTCAAGTAGTCTACAGAAAAGCTTAGTTTCAACAAAACCCTACATCAAGAGACAGCAAAAACGAAACCCCAAAGTTTTATATGATACATGGAAGAACCAGCTAGTTGGTGCGAACCACATGAGTGAGGAGTGTTTGGTGTTGGATCAGGTGGTTCTGGTGATCAGCAAAAGCTAATCCTTTTCAATTCGGTGGACCAACTCTTGATTGGTCCAATGATCGGACACCTGGGGCAGGACAGAAAACAAAGTGGGGAAAAGGGACAGAAAACAAAAACGAAACACCCCAAAACATATGTGGAACGTAACAAAATTAAATTAAGTGTTTTATTTCTATTGTCTATAAGGTATGTGTTGAGATTTATGTAGATTTAAACCATTCATTTATGTAATTAAATTATTATTATTATTATTATTGTGCAATTAAAGCACATCTTAGTCAAAGTAATTAGAAAATTTTGTAAGTTTAAGTAAAATTTTGATCTTGTAATTAGTAATTAATTACTTTTTTAAGTAACGTACCCAACTCTGGTGATAACTGACCTGTAGTTCCATAGTAACATATGGTCAACAAAATTTCTAATGAGGACTGTCAAAATAAGGTAATACCTAAAAATGTTGGGGATCACACATATGGTTCTAATTCCCTCATGTTGTCTTGTCTTTCTTGTTCCCTTGCTCACTGGACTATAACATCAGTGGGGTGATCCAGAGTTCTTGACTCAAAAAGATGAGTCCCACTTCACTTATTGACAACTCTCAGTCAATAAATCAATGGCGAGGCTCCTGTCTTCCCTTGGGTATCAGCTGACTTTCTTTTCTCATTTCTTCTCGCTTCGCTCTGTCAGTCCCAAGAATCACTCATGCGACTCTTCCAGTGTGAATCTTCATTAAGTTGTTTTCCGATTAGAGGGTTGAAATCAGACTTCACATCTGACTCCAAAGATTGTGCTTTCCAAAAGAGTGATCACACTGAGGGGGATCTTTCATTTTATAAAAGCTCCAAACAAACTAAACTGGCTTTCTAAATGTAAAAAATGTACATCAATAACTTTGTAGAGCAAAACGACTAACACTTCAGGGCAAGAGCGTAGCGAGTATGGATTTTGATTCTGTTTGTTGGAGGCCAAAGTAGTTCAGTGTGCTCTTTTCTCATCTGCTGTCTCAAAACATCCTCCAATTAAAGCAATATCTTCCATATTTTTTTCCGGAATGTTTTCAGTCTTGTTGGGGAAAGCTCATTCATGGGCCTGGCAGATATAAATGCCTGTTGCCCTTTAATTCGTAAGTGTTGCTCCGTTGGGTATAGAACCAAAGTGCTTTGATCATTTCTTTCCTCCCTGCTCTCTTTTCCTCAAAATTACTTTCTGTAACCATGCCAAGGCAAACCAATCAATAGTTCAGCCACTGAAGTTCAAGGTGGCTCAGTTTCAGTACCTCTCGACTTATCACCCCTGGAGATCATTTCCTTTGTCCAGTTTTTAAAGGGCAAGTGTTTTGAGCCACCAAAGTCTCAGAGCCGCATTAAAAGGAGGACATCACTGTTCCACTTTTCTTGCATTTTTTTTCCTGATCTGTGGTCACCCCTGCCACCTTTTCAAACATATTCTTACTCTCCTTTTTTATATATTTGGAACAGTTCAAATTTCTGCTACCACAAGTGAGAAAGTTGTCTTAATTTAAAGATGTCCTATTATAAGCCCAAGGTGCCTCCAGAATGTGACTGAGGTTTTAGTGTAACCTAACAGATAATTTATTTCATCAGTCTGCAAATTATTCTTTTTGAGTGGAAGCATATACATTCGGTTTTCAGTTTATGCCTTTAAATGTAAAATAAATATGGCTTTTTTTCTAGAAGAGGTAATACCTTTACAATTTGTGCTTTAATTACTCTGGAAAAAGCAAACTAAATATCATCTTGTGTTTAAAGTCCTTGTCAGTATTGCTGTATTTTATTGCTGTATTTTTTGCCTATTCTAAAGCATAAAAATACCATGATATGTTTACAGATATTGAAGAAACATGCTAAGTGAACATACTCTGTTTTGGTTCTTATAACCTGCCCACTGCCAGTTTAGCCAATTATATTTTAGGTTGCCTTGTTAGAAAACAGCGTATTTCATTCATTCAGTCAGAAAGGCTCTCAAAGTATGCGTCTTTGCAACCTTCTGTGGACAATAGCAGACTCCGAAATGAGACGCAGACTCAGAGTTCCACATGAGGTGGTTATTAATTAGCAAATAATATAAATATGATGAATGTAAACATTAGGTGAGCAGGTTATATTGTAACTCTGTGTCCTAACAACACGCTACATGACAAGATTTGCAGTGATTTGGCTGTTTGCACTAGATGAAACATGACAGAAATTTAAATACAGTCATTCAGATACCCAGAATAGTGCACTCACTGCACTCCAATGAAATGGTAAGGTTTATAATCTAATTATTACATATTAAGACTCTTAAACATTATTAAAAATACATGCTTTTTATTAAAAATACATGCTCACTGATATGTGTTGGTCACAGTTCTAAAGTGCTGCTTGTTTTATTTTAAGCCCCTGCTTTTAGTAGTATGGCTGTAACAGTCATGTAAAATGGCATTCAAACTCACATTGTTAGCATTTAACACAGAATAAAGCACATGAGGTGTACCTGATGTGATCATTGTCATGGTTCTGTTGATCAGCTGCCAACAATACAAGCTGTTTATAAAATATAAGGCTCACTACACACTCCTGTTGATGTCGTCAATCTGGCAACCTGCGCTCTGCGTGTGTTTTAAACCAGGCGTGCAATACCTAGTTCAACCACTGGGTGCCAAACTTTTGTACTGCACCTTTAAACATACATGGCTTTCTGAGTGCACTGAAGGGAGTTTTGAAATGGTGCTCAGTCATATAGAGAATAATACTCTTGGTAGTAGACTTAGTAGAATATTTCAGAAAGTTACGCACTAATGTTAGTTGAAAGTGGAAAAAGCATCATAGGACCCATTTAAAGCAAGATTAACATCAGTTTATGCATTTCTCAGAATTTGGTTTGTGAAATAACAGCAACACTAGGACTGCAATTCTATAAGTGTGTGTATTAACTATTGATATTACATGGCTCTCTGGAATATTTAATTCTTATTGGTGAGTCACGACATTTTAAAGTATGTTTTTCCCAGATAACAACCACTGAAACTAATAACACAGGCACATCTGGCTATTTCAATCTTGCTCATCAGTGAATACATTCACATAGGTATTTATATGTTCACCTAGCCTGATATCATGAGGAAATGCAAGTAGTTTACGTTTTTTCAGTTTAGTAGCTAATTTCAGAGTTCAGTCGTACGATTTTAAAAAGGAGGCGTGGCACCCAACCCCGCCCCCTAAACTCAACCGCCATGGGGGCATAAGCAAATCGTACAAAATTGTACGAATGAGATCATACAAATTCATACGAATTAGACACTAAATCAAAAAGTTATAAATTGCTAGTATGATTATGTTGGTTTATCTGTCATTTCGCTGTTTTTGACTATTTGGTGCCATCTTGTGACTGGATGATACATAGGTTAATGTATGCTCCATTCAGCCGTCATAGTTTCAGCTTTGTGTTTTATTAATTAAACATTTGACAAACTATTATGGCTCAGAACAATGCTTCAAATGTTTACCAATGTCAAAGGTTAACCGTGTAATAAGTTGGATAAAGTACATCCAGGCAGTTGTTATAGCATTTATTCCATCATCAATCTTGTTCATTTTAAATTCAATATATTTAAGTTCACAAACCTATTTTTAGAATGTAATTCAAAGTTTAATAAATGAATCAACGCAGGTTTTCTGTGTAATCTCAGAGTTCTCCAACCCACTGTATATTTTGTGTTTGATTAGCTTCCTCATTTTCAGTGTTCAGTTAGGGATATTGCCGGGTGGTTAATGAAATGTCTGCAGGCTCAGAGTTCATTGAGATCACATGCTGCTGAAGGTGCCCAGTATGAGAGACAGATGGAGAGATCTGGATGTGACATCTCCATCTAAGACGAGTGCAGAAAAAGCAGAATGCAGTACATTTTACATAAACCACAAGAATTACATAAATGTATATAAATGGTTCAAGGTTGCAAAGGGTTTTTTCAAGCATCCAAACAGTGTAATATATCTGTGCTAAAATAGATTATTCAAAATTTAATGCAAATAAGTTCATTTGATTTAACTAAAAAATGTAAGGCAGCAGGAGTATTTTTACAGTGTAGATGTATGGATAAACAAAGGCGTTTCAATAAGGAGGCCAATTTTCTAGAGCTTTCCGAGTAGATTTGCACTGTTGTTTTTACCCTCCACAAAGAAGAGGCTCTACAACTGACTTGAGAGCATGTTTCTCTCCCATGGGTCGCTCAATCACGAGTCTTCATCCTATCAATCACTCCACAGGGGGAAACTCCAGGCAGTTTCCTGTGCTCAGCCACATGGAAGAGATTGGTCTAAAGCTATTACGCTGACATAATTGATCCCTCAACGTGGGCTTTATTAACCTGTGGATGAGCGAAGATCTATAAACATTTTCTACCTCCTTGCCCTCGCTACTGTACAAAGTCATAATAGTGTCATCCAATTCCTCTTCTCAATGTCCCGTCTGTTCCTACACGAGAGAGGTCAACTTTGTAGAAGCACGTTCTTGGAAATAAACAGATGGGTTTAATAACACGAGCGCAGATCATTATCTTCCTCTTGCTGACTGTTAAATCTAGTGGAAAGCAATGGAGGACGTCCTCGCTGGACAGATCTACATTACTGATTGTCCCGGCGGAGCGAGGAGGTGGATTCAGCAGTTGTAAATTCACAATAACAATGGTCTCCTAAGAGGCGATCATTGAGAGAAGAGATGGTTGGAGAAACGAGAGTTATTGATTACTGATCCCTGCTGACCAGTCGTTCCTTATTGACCTCGGGGAGCAGGACAATAGCAGGGAAGTCATCCTTTCTCTGGCCGTGTCAGGAGACACAAGGGGGGGATTTCCTGTTGCTTGACCCTCTGCTTTTGATGCGATGAAGATGTACTGGTCAGTAGGACTCCATTCATGAGCAAATTGTCTAGTCATTTCGCCACATGTCACCATGTTGGGAAGGATTGCTTTCCTTTTATTATTGGACTTTTTGTGTGATTGCTTGGTACTATCCACATGGCAGCTGCAGTATTTTCATGCGCATACTGCTAGATTGATTCACCCCAAAAGACAAGTTAAGGGAACGAGACAAAGCACAAGTTGGAATGCTGGGTCAATACAAATGCAAATTTACATATGCACGTGAGTAGATTATATACAATGTAAACACAAATGAGCAAATTGAATGGAATAGATGACGTTTGTACCACGAACACACCAAATTTGACTCAATCGCATCTGAGTGGAAACATTTTTATGAAGCGAAAAGCATGCTTTGTGTTTGCTTTGAACACAGAAGAACACTTAATATGGCACCTGTAGAATTGGACATCCCTCCAATCATTCAAATTATATCTTATTAGTAGGCCCACACAGAATCTGCGTACGCAGAAATCCACAGATTTCCACAGATTTTTGGCCCATCGTTGAGTCTATTTATTTACTTGTGTAAATGTTTGTACATTTATATTTATTCAGTTTTTTCAATAAAATTATTGACTTATACACTGAAAAAAGTGTTGCATGCAAAACTGTTGCAAACAATTTATTTGTGTTGAATTTAAACAAACAAATTAAATTGAGCAATGTTCAACTCAATTTGTTTGTTTAAATTCAGCTTAAATAAATTGTTTACAACCACTTAACGTAAAAAAAATTAAGTAAATCCAAGGAATCATCTTTGAATCATTTTTTTCAGTGTATTAAAATGTTCATATAATTTATCTACAATACAGTTTTCAAAGGAATACTTTGTCTTTTAGTAGATAACTGCATTGCATTGTAAACATTAAATAAAAGGTAAAAAAGGTATTATTTTTATTATTTCCTATATTAAGTTTTTAGTTATGATACTTCTAAAATCATTCTGCATATAATCTGCAGACTTTTACTCAATTTTCAGCAGAAATAGCAAAAAATGTTCGCAGATTCTGTCTGGCCCTGTTTATAAGTTTAGTTTTATCTAGATTGAAGTTGCTAGAATGTTTTTATAATACAGGTTGACACTACAAACAATGCAACACCAATAGTTTTACTCTGTTTTCAAAATGCCATTCAGTGTAACAATTTGTCATCATTCAGTGTAAAAGACAAATGTACGTACAAATTAAGCCGCATAAAATATTTTGACTTTCAATTTCTTATGAAACCTCTTGATGACAAACGTAGGGAAATTAGTGTTTTGAACAATCACTGTTAAAAAAATGTGTTATTTAACTTTCTTTTTCTGGCAGCTGGGGTGATGGAAATTAATGTAAAATAATGGCTGTTAAATTACAGAAATTTAAGTAAAATAACGGCTGTTAAATTACAGAAATTTAAGTAAATTAACGGCTGTTAAATTACAGAAATTTACTTAAAACACCGGCTGTTAAATTACAGACATTTACGTAAAATAACGGACGTTAAATTACAGAAATTTCCTTAAATTAATATTTCCGGTAAATTTCTGTAATTTAACATCTGTTATTTTACGGTAAATTTCTGTAATTTAATTGCCGTTATTTTACTTTATTGTTTCGACACCCCAGCTGCCAAAAAAAAAAAAAAAATCGTAAAATAAAAGATTATTTTTACACTGTTGCAAGAATTAATGACTAAAATGATAGTTACTGCTCATTAAAAAAGTCTTTCAATAGCTCATTAAATGATTCTTGTTCTAATACCTGACAAGATGTTTTTGATATATAGCTACTGTACTGAATTACATTTTTCTGTAATGGGTTGCAGCTGGAAGGGCATCCACTGTGTAAAACATGTGCTGGATAAGTTTGGGGTTCATTCCGCTGTGGCAACCCCTGATGAATAAAGGGACTAAGCTGACGGAAAATGAATGAATGAATTATATTTTCGTTGGTGTCAATAATCTTTGCTCAAAAATGTAAAAATAGATAAATGAATAAATAAGCACACACACGTATATTTTATTAGGTTGCTAATATAAATAAGGGCTTCATCCTCTGTGAGCGGACTCAAGTTTAAACACATTTTTGTAAAAGCGCTGTTCATTTCTTTTGGGATGAAACTTTTAATGAGCAAAAAAAAAAAAAAAGCTGAGAGCATCTGTATGAAAGCTTGTGTATGCTCTTATGTCCGTGTATGGAGAAGGAACGACTGAGACAGAAGTGCCAGAGGATGTTATGGTTAGTTTAAATGAGTTCTCAGAAGTTAAATCCTGCAGTCTTTCTCAGATGTGTTTCTGTATACATCTGGGATCGTTGTAATGATTTCAGGGAGTAGTTGGGATTCCGCTGTCTTGACTTTCCTGCTCAACACTCAAGTCTTATGTTTCACCCCATAGTCACTCCACTCGCAGGAAATACCTAAACTTATTAAACCTGATCCAAATAGGGTCTTATTAGTCAGGATCCTTCAGGGGTAAAGTCAGACCTCCTCAGGTGTTACAGATCTTGTGCTTAATAAGAGTATCGATACAAAAAACGAACACTGTTTACTATGTTTTAAATGAATCTGTCAGGTTCAGTAGAAGTTAACATGGATTTTTTCACCCTTGCTTTAAAGCAAAAATATGGGACGTTACACTGGAGAAAAAAGAACTTTAAGAAGTTAAAGCTTTATTTTTAGCAACTTATCTTCAGTGTAGCTCCTGTGGTTGAATATACCTCTGTTATAAAGTTTTTTTTTTATGTAAATCAATTAACAGGAATGAAAGAGATCTGAATTGTTGGAAAAGTGCTGTACTGTATGTTTTTTTGTATTTACTGTAGTTGAGTATTGAATTATTGGTAACACTTTACAATAAGATTGTATTAGTTAATGTTGATGTATTTACTAACATAAATAATGTACTAACATAAATCGAAGTTGTAGATTGTTAGTTTGTTAACTCACAGGGCATTAACTAATGTTAACAAGCATGCATTTGGAATTTAAACATTCATTAGTACATTTTTATATGCTTTGTTCGTTGTTAGTTCATGTTATTAAATTTATTAACTAACATAATGAAACCTTATTGTAAAGTGTGACCAAATTATTTATTGCTCTTTCTTCCATTTTAAGAGTCTTTAAAAGCCGATTATGTCACAGATGTTGCTAATAGAAATGAAAGGGGTTGTTTACTCAAAAAGGAAAATTTGCTCACGCTCAAGTGGTTATAAAACTTTGAGTTTCCCCTAAAGAAGATACTTTGAAGATAGCTGAAAACATATAACCATTGACTTCCATTGAAGGAAAAACAAATACTATGTACTTTTTTCACACAGCTGCCATCTTAAAAAAACAAAAGCAAGGCTGCAGTGGGAAGAAATCAGGATGTATAGGATCAACACTGTAAGCATTGCAACAACATGCCGTTCACTACAAACCTCTAACTGTTGCCATGATTTCAAAATGCAGAAAGGGTGTGAACATCACTTTAATATCATTCAGTTAAGTTTCATTTAAGCAATTAAAAGCATATTAGGCATCAAACAAAATCACAATCTCTTTAAGAGTAATACGCTTAAGTGTCCTTCAAGGCTTCAGTTCATAGCACCAGGTAAACAAAGTGGGGGCACTTCCCTGCTAAGCCCATGTAACCCGGTGAGCGATAAAATAATGCAGTCCTCTGTAGCACAACCTCGTGTTGTCTGTAATAGTGTTGTTCCGGTACTGAAATTTTTAAAACGTCTATTTCCCGCTTACATTTAAATGCCCCTGAGCATGTTCTTGAATGCTGCTAATTTGCCATAGTGTTCACCAGTGCTCAACAGAAATGAATGTGATTGGCCATGAAGGTCATCAGTTCACCACTATTTACCGAGTGCAAACACAGATACACGGACACTGGAGAGTTTTAAAGCCATGAAGATCAGTCGATTGCTTGTCTGTGTTTGCACTCGGTAAACATTGATGGAGTGCAGTGAACTGATGACCTTCATGGCCAATCACAGTCGTTTCTGTTGAGCACTGGTGAATACTATGGAAAATCAATTGATATATTTTTTGATATATGATATAATTGATATATTTATTATTATTATATATATTCATTATTGAAATTCAGTATGATGACAAGTCTAATATAGTGAAAGAATCAGTTCGTTAGCTTGAGTTTGATGAATATCATCTAAAACGTATGTTTATTAAAGAAAACTTTTGCTAACTAGTTCCTTTTCCTTAACTTTAGCTGAAAATGTGATCCGATATGCCTTTTTAATTTTATTATTCGTTCACAACGGACATTCGGGTCAATCAGAAGGTGGTCAAATGATAAATTTGTGTAACTTTTTCTTCACTGATAAGATATACAGCCAGGTACACAAAGTTCCTGTGTGACTCCAGGCAATACTTCTGGGTTTCTTCCCACCTAAGCCTCGATTTTGCTTTTAAAATGGCAGCCGCGTAAAATCAGTCTATGGGAGACGATGGTTACAGGTTTCCAGCTTTCTTCAAAATAGGTTCTTTTGTGTTCAATGAAAACATTGTAACCAGTTTGGAACAAGTAAAGGAAGAGTAAATGAAGACAGAATGGACACTTTTGGGTGAATTCTCTCTTTAACTGCTGTTAAACCTCCAGCAACTATTGAACACATGTTTGTTTTACAGCTGTTAAATCGCATTTCTTTTAGACTTGAATAATGTCTCCGGCAGCTTTCTTAGGCATTGTGCTTCATGTATACTTGTTCTGTGTTTGTCAGATGGATTCGCTTCCTCCTCCCTTCTGCTTTTCAACATGAATAAGTAAAGGCCTATTAGCAAAGTGCATGTATTGCTCTGCTCCGTTTCTCTCACCCCTGATCGATAAATGCTCTGCTGCGCTCGCGCACCATATTGGTAATGTCAAATTCATCAGCCGGCATCAGTAACTCGAGCCTTCTACTTCCTCACAACCGTTCTCCAGCTTTGGATGGAAATCCATTTAGGCACCTTAAGACTGTGTGCGAGATCATAGAGGATCATTTGTGTTATGCAGTATTTATGAAGAGGAATATACATCTCTTTTAAAAGAAGTGTTTCTATTGAAAGGCAAGCCAGACTTTTAGAAATACCATGTGATCAAGATCAGGCACTTAAAGGATTGATTCACCCAAAAATGAAAAATGTGTTATTAATTTCCTCGACTCATTTCTTTCCAATCACCTGAGACCCTCGTTCATCTTCATAACACAAATTAAGATACTTTAGATGAAATCCAAGAGTACTCTGACCCTTCATACACAGCAGTGATCCTAATACAAAGTCCAGGAAAGGAACCAAAAACTTTGTCAAAACATTCTATGTAACTTTAGTGGTTCAACTTTAATCATACAAAACTTCCAGAACACTTTTGTGTGAAAAAATGACTGTAAAAATTAGGGGTGTCAAAATTAATTGTTTTTCGGTGCATCGCAATGCAGACACGGACAATTCGGTATCGGTTCAGTAATAATCATAACCGGTTATTATGTACTGACGTCATTTATCGTATGTGCGCTATATTGTGGTAGCTTACTATGCCGAGGGAGGCGAGTGCAAGTATTTAAAACGCTCACTGCGTTTAAAAATCTCTGTGTATGTTTGCTGGACAGTCTTTCACTGACACTTACAGAAGAAGCCCCTGAAAGTAAACTCCATTTCTCTCTGTGTACCTTTGACCTGCTATCGTGAGGTAAAGTTTCCTCTCCTCTCGGCTGTTATAGCGATACTTGTGGATCCAGACACAATGTCTGCATAGAGAGTTTTCTCCTCTGCGTCTGTAGGTTCACGCCTAAAAATGTCTTATCAATAACTTTCATATTTCATTAATTTCCGTGGGAATTCAGTGGTTCAACTGTAATCCTACAAAGATTCAAGAACACCTTTGTGTGAAAAAAAAAAAAAATGTAACATCATGACTTCATCATTTCCACTTAAGATTAGAGTGCACATTTACTATGTATATTGTGACACTTGCATGTGTGCTGTTGACTCTAATGCCAATACGTCATACTTCCCTATAGTAAACACACATCCTGACCCCGTAAAGTATTAATGTTAGAATTAATAAATCTATTAATTATTATTAATAAATTATAAATAAAGTAATAATAAAACATGGTTCCAGTCTTCATTTCAGAGAAATCTTCATTTCATTAAGAGATAAAACATTTTTAAAGAGAAAAATCTTGTCCAAATAGTTTTTTATTACTAAAAGCTATAGAGGTGTGAACCTACACTAGTCTCATGGTTTGTTTCGGTTACGATTATCATACCATCAATTCGGTTCAATCTCGGTGCATCACGGTGCATTGACGATGCTTTCCATACACAGTTTTATATTTTCTTCATGGCAAAGCAATTCTTGTATTAAAATGTATAAATATATTTATATACTACTTGTAATACAATTTTAATAAAATAACAATAATAACAATAATAATAATAATAATAATAATAATAATAGTGTGTTCATTAATTTCAGTTGAGTGGTATAAATGTTGTAAATGTTCATGTAATTTTGATGTTGTGCTTGGACATTTAATATTTTTTCCAACTGAGAGTACAATGAGTACCTGAAATACATTGAATAGTAAGAATGTCTAGTATTTGCCCATTGATGGCACTTAGATGAGAAGCTGCTCATTGAAAACATTCGAATTCAGACGAGTAAATCTTCATTACGCTTATTCGAGAGGAAAAACCATCACTTCTATAAGGCTGTCAGGCTTAAAAGGTAGCATATCATGATTGATCATACCATGTTTTACACGCTCACACCTTAACAAAAAAAAAAAAAAACTTGTAAAATGATCATTACCTGGATCTCGTGTACTATAAGAAAGGTTAATCTCAGGGTCATTCGTAATTACCGGTGATAAATGTCCCCACCTCTCAGTTCATCGCACGGTCAGTTCTTTTGGCTTATTGTCTGGATAGCTCATGATATTAGAATAAATTTAACCAATGTAATCTGCCGTCCTGATGGAGATTCTCCATTCAGAGATGGATTAAGATCAATTGCTTGGTCGTGTAAGCGCAAGTGCGGTCCAACAGGGAAGTGGAGCGTAAAACCAGGCAAATGTTAATGACTCATTTGTAGGGAAATGGATTTTGCCATTGTGCTCCTACTTTAGAAAACATGACCTTTCATCTGAAATGCGTAGCTTTTGGCTCGTCGACTTGAAGCCTGTTCCTGCGAAAATGAAATTGCAAGCCGTTTTCATCTCTACTTGGGCATACGAGGAGTTAGGAGTGAAACGAATGAGGCTTATTTTTCCGTTGTGCGCTGATTAGGTATAAATACATACTCGAATGGCCTGCAGGTCATCCACTTCATTGGGCCATAGGGGCTTGTCATGTTAAGAGCTGGTTTCTTTCTTTTGCTCCCAATTGGAGCATATGTTTCAGGCGTGTTATGAAAAGGGCCCACCTATCTAAACGAGAGTCCGTAATTGGGTTTTCATTGGGAACTCCGCTTACAGCGAGACCCTGGGATGGAAAGCGATACGTACGGAGCGTTAGGTTTCTAAAGACTCAAGCTGGGCAGTTAGAAGGAGAAAGAAACAACACTTGGCTCTTCACATCTGCGGCGAACAGCTTCAGTCTCCTAATTCCCTGATTCAACACGAGTGCGAGGAGGACGCCGCCGAGAGCGTTTTAAGCAGGACTTACCCAGCTGCCTCTTAATCTCATATCTGTTTTGCAAACGCTTGTTTCTAAGCAACAGTGATCCTTACGTTCCCGCTGCGCTCATATTCTTTGTTTTGGTAATTGCTTCCCATAGAGCTCAACCTAGTATTTGTCTGTCTTTTTGTGCTATTTTTATTAGTAGTAAGGGGAGACGCTTGTGTGCTTTTTGCAGAACGGAAGGTTGTTTATATGTGTGTGAGTGTTTGATGACAAAAAGTTTGGAGTTAATGTAAAGGACAGTCATGTAGTCTCAAAAACAACAGGCAACAACTTTGCTATTGTCAAATGTAGGGATACTTTTAAAGAGCAATTGATCGAGTCTGCCAATAAAGTGCCCATCAGGAAGTGTATGAGAAAGTAATTAAGGAATCAGGTCAAATTCTCCTCGCTTATATGCTGCTTATGAATGCTTGAAATGTAGTTTGTGAGGTAGAGTATTTTAATGAAAGTCATTTACAAGGACAAAATCGGAACATAGGATGAAATCAGGTTAAAATTCCATTGATAAAGTGCTATAAGGGACAGGTTTAAAGTGTGTTTTATTAGTTTTGTATCTCTCACACACACTGAAGAAGATTATTGCCATATCACACTGAAGCCCAAGACCAGTTACTCACTGAAGCTAAGCAGGGTTGAGCCTGGTCAGTACCTTGAAGGGAGACCACATGGGAAAACTAGGTTGCTGTTGGAAGTGGTGTTAGTGAGGCCAGCAGGGGGCACTCAACATGTGGTCTGTGTGAGTCCTAATGCCCCAGTGTAGTGAAGGGGAAACTATGCTGTCAGTAAGCACTGTCTTTCGGATGAGACGTTTAATCGAGATCCTGACTCTCTGTGGTTATTTAAAATCCCATGGCACTTCTTGTAAAGAGTAGGTGTCCTGGCCAAATTCCCTCCATTGGCCCTTACAAATCATGGCCTCCTAATCATCCCCATCATCCGAATTGGCTCTATCACTGTATCTACATTCCACCTAGAGTTGGTGTGTGTCCTGTGGCTGCTGTCGCATCATCCAAGTGAATGCTGTACACTGGTGGTGGTGTGGAGAAACCCCCTTATGATTGTGAAGTGCTTTGGGTGTATGTCCGCACACAATAAACGTGCTATATAAATATACACATTACATTACTTAAACAAAACACTTTATGAAAACCCAGTAAATCGCAGGGTGATATAAAGTGTTTTTGCATGCAGTTAATTTGTTAAAAAAAAAAGATTTTTTGATTTGTAAAAAATATATTGTTTTAAAAACTATTTGACTATTAAATGCAGTCATATTTGTACTTTAATGTATAATAAATCATAATAAATCAAACAAACAAATAAATAATTAAAAAATATATATGACAAAAAAATGACAATAATATAATGTGACTATGAAGACTGGATTAATGACTGCTGAAACCTAGCTTTGGACCACAGGTAAACATTACATTTTATGTATGTATGACAATTGTTAAGTAGGTCAGCAAGTAAAAGTATCTGTATTGAAATTATCCAGTAGTTAGACATTAAAATCAGTATTGGTGTTATGATTATCAGTAATCTAGTGACTGCAGTTGCAAACGGACTACAAATCTGCCATTACATGGAATACATATACTGTCATGCACCACACACACCTGTTCCGGATAACGATTGATTACACGCACATTGCCGAAGGATTGTGAAAGAATGATTACAAGGACTATTTAAACAGCACACACACAGACATCAGGGCTGAGTCTTGTTTATCTGTCAACTTAACATTACTATGCGTTTTCCTAGTCCTGTCTTTCCGTTGCTCACCTTCGCTTTATTTGTTTGTTTTTGTTTATGTTGTTAGTCGCCTGGATCAATCACTAGCCTGCTTATTGACCTTTCTTTTGGATTTGCCTACATGTTACTGTTTGCTCCTGATTGTGATCATTGCTTGCCTGACCATTCTCTTTATAATAATCCTGCATTTGGATCCACTACTCAGTTGTCCGCGTCTATCTATGTGACAATTGGTATGACTAGACTGGACAAAAATTTAAACCATGACTCCATCTTGCCTTATATCAACAATTCTGCCTTTAAATACCAAGTTTTCTAAAATGAATAATTTAAGGGTCACTAAGATTTTGTATAAAGCAATAAATGTATGGGTTAAGAGGAAGCTGAGAAAAAATAAAAAACACAGTAAGCCAAGCTCACAATAAATGAAACATTTTCTTGCTTTCTCCAAGTGATTCTGTCAGTGGAAGATTAAGATGAATCAGCATATGTCTACACAAGAAAGCTGTTTGGGTTGCTCTCCGCAAAAGTTTTTATTGCTAATAAAACAGTTCTTCACAATAAAATGAAGATACATGGTAAACACATGCAAATATTTCTGAGATGGAGCCACGATCGATTCACTGAAAAAGCTGCCACATCTGCTTGTGTTTAGATTCACATGTATTGAATTTGTAAAAGTTATTTCTGAAGCCTGATCCATTTTATCCAAAAAATCCAGGGAATTCAAACTCTAATATTATGTTTTGATTGTGACTAACAGTGTTTTGGATGCCATCTGTCAAATCCTGTATTTCCTTTCAGTTATTTTTTTCCCTGCTGACTAATATGACTAATATGACAAGTACTTTTACTGAGTGTCTGTATAGTCAAAGCAATATATCCCAATTTAGGCTTCATTAAAGCATGATTTTTTATGTTATCTGCATTATATCAGAATTGCTATAAGTAAAACATTATTTCACAGTTCATCAGAAATGATCTTGCGGCTCAGATGAAGTAACATTTATTTCTTTATATTGTTTTTCTACTTTAATCCTGTCTTTGATTTAAATAAAAGTGGGGGAAATCCACCTATAAAGATTGCATATTACATTTTGCTGTCAGAATCTGAAATACATCCTTAAGAACAAGCCGCAGAAATGACAAGAATGTAACATAACCCGATTGTGTTAATTAGATTCCTGATCAGACTCATGTAATTATCCAGTTAACGCTCAGTTTTACCACATACGAGGCTTTATAATTTCCGCGTCTAGTATGTTAATCATGTTGGATTTAACATCATATTTGTTCACATGTTGAAAAGCAGCAGATTGCACATATTCATCCTTTAAATGATGTCCACAATCGTCTGGAAACTGTGCTTCAAATCAGCGGCGAGCATTCTGTATTCTCTTAGACAGCATGACAGCATCTTACTGTCAGGATTAAGTAAGCGTTTGGCTCATAGCCATCATCGCATGACAATACCAGCACTTTTTAAGGCTTAAATCTTCTGGCGGATGACAGCTGGAATGTACCAGCCCTTCTTCTACTCCTCTCACAAAGCTGCTCCAATCCTGATCTGCCGCAAAAATTGATTCTGTACAGAGATGAAATACAGTGGAGGAGCGTCACTTCGGCAGATTCGCTGAGTCACATATTCCTCTAATTTTCAAACTTCCTATTTTGTCGCCGTCACGAGCGGGATGCTGTTCAGGTTCACTCTGCCAGGACTGATAATAGAGGCGCTGCAGGGGAAGATGTTCCTGCTGTCCTTATGAAAGTAATGTTCTTTCAAGATGACATATCTGACCTCGTGGAAGAGCCTTTGTGCTAATTTCAGAGATTCTTCTGTATATATAAGACCACATGTTTGATGCAAGACTCTGAAATGTTAGCTTGCCATTTCTTTCGCAGTTTTATGTTTCACACAATTTTAAAATTTACCCATTAGAATAGTAATTGTAACATTTACATTTAAGGTTTATCAGAAATGTTTTAATATTATGTATATATTAGATATATAACGTTATATATTTATATAGTATTTATGTTTAAATCATAGGTCTCAAACTCGATTCCTGGAGGGCCGCAGCTCAGTTTTGCGCCAACCCTAATCAAACACAGCTGATCCAACTTACAGTATCAAGGTGTTCAAGACTACTAGAGACTATTAAGCAGGTGTGAGTTAGAGGTGGTAGGAGCTAATATGCAGAGCTGTGGCCCTTCAGGAATTGAGTTTGAGAACATTGGTTTAGATGCAAATTAGTTTTTTTGGCTGTGATTGATGATGATTTACAATGACAAAGCTATTCATTTTTAAGTTAGATTAGGCGATATGAGTGACAGTGGCCATTTTAATGATTTTAATACCATAACATTTAAATATATTGTTAATTTTTAATAGAAATATTCTTTAATTTTTTACATTTTTATATAATGATTGATTTAAATTTGAATTTATTTATTTAAGTGACAGAGCTGTAGATTTTGATAGAGGTATTAGTGACAGTAGCCATTTTATATAAAAAGATTGATGAATGATCATTCATTTTATTTAAGTTTGATCTTTAATAATTTTACTTAAGTTGCAAATATTTTTAAATAATATTTTAATTTAACTGTTAATCAAAACAATTTGCAATAAGTAAATAAATAAATAAATAAATAAATAAATAAATGTTTTTATCTGTTTGTATATTTATTAATTTGTATAATTGTTGGTTTTTATTATAAAACAAATACAGGCAGGTAAATTAACAGCTGGCTAATAGTAATAAAAAACGTTTTATTTGCAAACTGTTTACCATTGTATGCTGATGGACGAATGAAGTAACTGACAAAAGTCTGCACTGAAACGTAATGAAAATCTTTTTTAGATATATAATTTCATTAAATAAAAAAATGCAATAAAAGGAAAGGATAAACAAATAATAAACAATGCTTGTGTACTATAAAGGCACAAGGTTATATACATTACACTGGTGGCATCAGTGCTTAGAGATGCCACTTGGTATCGCTGTCCACTGCCTGTGATATAACATACCAGCACATTGTCTGTCTCTCTGGCCAGGCTTAGTAGAATGTATTCAAACCATACAGTGTTTCTCAGACATCTTGTCATTACCTATGTCTGCCTGCAGGTTCAACATTTATTCATTAGTATCCAGAGATGCATGTCTGCTTGTCAGCATCCTTGATTTGCGTCTTATGTCTGCAGCTGCACTGCTAATGGACCTCCATTCAGAGAAACTCCTGGCTCGATACGCAAGAAGCACTTCTCTGAGTGCAGTTAAAATGGCTGCCATTGTCCCAGCGTTGTACCAGTGATAAGAGGCTAATTAGCGTTTGGACTCAACTCCAGCAGAGGTCATGAATTATATACCCCATACAAAGCTACCTGGGCAACACTAAATTAACCCCATAAGCTTCATTCAGTAAGGAATGCTTTTATAGTGTCAGCAGCACAATGATCTTTTTAATGTTTAACCCTGAGAAGAGATGGCAGTGCTTCTCCAGTCATCAATAACAAGGCTTAGGCGCAGTGCTGAGAGCTCTGTTCTTGCAAGCATGGTAAATGAGTGACCTTTTGAATGAGAGTTTTGGGGATTTGGCTGAAGAATGGCACTGCCAGGTTCCAACCGAAGCTGGAGCCGTCGTATGACCTTGAGCAATAGTAAACACTTGCTTCTGCTCGTGTCTCAAGCACTGATTCATTTTAGGGTTATAATAAGAAAACTGTGCTTTTAGCTATTTGAGATTATGAGGTGTGAGGAGCACGGTGGTTTAGCATGCACTCTTATGTGTTGTGTGATGTAATATTTCCCCAGATACTCCCTATTGGGTTCTAATGAATGTATCTTCATGAACAGGCGTGTTAGCATTTTTATGCGGCTGCGTCTTCCCATTTTTCATGATGATTTGGGAGCGGGCCCGCAAGATCATGATCTATCAAATAGAAAAGAGATTGTTTGTGATTCACGGCGGTGCAGTTTCTGCCAAAATAATGCAATTAATCTGAGGTAATGTGGTATTTTTGGCTGAGGCTATGGTTACCATGGTAAATTTACATAAGGGAAGGGTTATTTACGGCATTTTTTTGGAGAGCAGTTTCTTATGCAATAGCTAACAAGTGCAACAAAGTACACAGCAGTAACCCAGTTATTTATACAAACTGTTTTGAAGATGGATGGCTGATTGATGGATGCTGGAGAAAAAAAACGAAGGGAGGAAGGAGGAAGAAATCAAGATAGGTGGAAAGATGGATAGAACAAAAGATGGATGGATGGATGGATGGATGGATGGATAAAACAAAGAAATAAACATATATAGAAGGATGTATGATGGAAAAAGAACCAAAGGGAGGGAAGAAGAATAAATCAAGATGGATGGATGACTGGTTGATCTGGTTGACTGGATGACTGGATGGAGAAGAACAGAAAAAAGGGAAAGAAAGGAAAAAAGGAAAGAAGAAAGAAATGTGGATGGATGTATAGAAATAAATATATAGAAAGATGGCTGATTGATGGATGCTGGAGAAAAAAATAAGGAAGAAGGAAGAAATCAAGATGGCAGAAAGAAAGAAAGAAAGAAAGAAAGAAAGGATGGATGGATGGATGGATGGATAGATGGAAGATAGATAAAATAAATATATAGAAAGATGGCTGATTGATGGATATTAGGGAGAAAAAAAACGAAGGGAAAAAGGAGAAGGAAATCAAGATGGATGGAAAGATGGATAAAATGAAAGAATAAGGAAGGAAATCAATAGGTACAGAAGAATGGCTAATTGATGGATCATGGAGAAGAAAAGAGAAAGGAGCGAAAGAAAAAAAGAAAGAAAGAACAAAAAAGACAAGAACAAAAAGACGATAGATAGATAGATAGATAGATAGATAGATAGATAGATAGATAGATAGATAGATAGATAGATAGACAGAAATATCAAAGGATAGATGAAGGAAAGAAGGAATGACGGAAACAAGACAGACAGAAAGAAAGAAAGAAAATAAATAAAACGTATATAAAGGACAGCTAATTGATGGATGACGGAGAAAGAACCAAAAGGAAAAGAAAAAAGAAAAGAAAAGAAATCAGCACGCACGCACGCACGCATGCATGCACACATACACACATACACACATGCATACATACATAAAGTATATACCGAAAGTAAGAGGGGATGAACGCAGAGATGAATAGATAAACTGAGAAAAATGGATGATTTCATATTTCATCTTTCAGTTTTTGATCAACAGCACTTAATTAAAGTGCAATATGTAATTGAGGTTTGTGTCCAGTTGCGAGACTGTTTAATTGAGTTGGCACATTACCTTTTAATTAAGACAGGATGCCCCGCTTAGTTAGTCTGGGGATGATGATTGATGAATGTTTAAGGGAGGTCAGGCTTTGTGCCGTCTGGATCTCTGCTTCTGATAGTTGCTTTTTGTTCTTTGAGACTCAGGAAAGGTGAAAAGAAGTTTAAGGATGTAAACAGCTGTGAAATGGCCTGCCCCTCAGACCAAAACATGCTCAACAGCGTCTGTTTGAAGGCAATTTATGGAAGCTAACAAATCACAATACTGTTACGGCTCTAGGCTAATGTAAAACAGCCTCAGGACATGTCAAATTAGCATTATTGTGAAATCTGATTTTGAATAGCAAGTAACCAGGCTCATGTAATATATATGTAAAGAACCAGTTTAATTAAAAAGTGTAGAAATCACTATTAAAATATTCTTAAATTATTTTTTCTCTTGTCATTAAAAATACCAAGTGGTTACCAGTATTTAGTTATATATTTAATTTAATTTGAAATGCATAATAATAATAATAATAATAATAATAATAATAATAATAATAATAATGATTTAATAATATTAATTATTATTTTTATTATTAGTAGTATTAGTATTATTATTTTGTTATTATTATTATTATTGTTATCATTATTATTATTCTTATTAGTATACTTTTATAATATAATAATAATATATAATAATAATAATAATAATATAATATAATATAATAATAATATAATAATATTAATTATTATTTTATTATTAGTAGTATTAGTATTATTATTTTGTTATTATTATTATTGTTATTATTATTATTATTCCTACTAATATACTTTTATAATAATAATAATAATAATAATCATAATAATTATAGTAATAATATGTATTATTGATGTTATGATTCTAATCATTATTGTTA